>NW_024068387.1:0-162425 GCF_009389715.1 Phoenix dactylifera | reverse complement strand
AAATACATGATTTGGTAATTCAATGATTCTCCAAAACCAGGAGGTTGCTCTACATATACTTCTTCCTCTATAAAACCATTTAAGAAGATACTTTTTTACATCCATTTGATACAATTTGAAAATCCATGAAACATGCAAAAGCTAGAAGTAATCTATAGCTTCTTAATCTAGCCACGGGAGCAAAATGTTTTCTCAAAATCATCCCTTCTCTTGATTGTAATCCCTTAGCTACAGTCTAAGCTTTATTTCTTATGATTATCCCATTTTTCATCTAATTTATTTCTAAAATCCATTTTATTCCAATTACAGAGTTATGCTTTGTCTCTCGGTTAATAATGTCCATACATTATTTTTTTGAATTGATTTATTCTTCTTGCATAGCATTTTATCCAATTGGTGTCTTTTTCAGCTATTCAATAAGTCTTAGGTTCTAATTGTGACACAAAAGCAAAGATAATCATTTAAAACTTCTAAGAGAGGATCGAGTTCTTTACCCCTTGAGTGGATCACCAATGCATTAAGTCTTAGGGTGTTCATGTGCATACCTCATTCCTTTGGCAAGTCTTGAGATTGTGGTGGCACGAGATCATTTTTATTTCTTGATTTGGCACGTCATCAAGATTCAATTTTCAAAATCAATAATTCCTGCATCATATCAGAATATTTCTCTCCTAGGAACTCACTATCAGACTCATCAAAAATGAATTAACTGACTCTTCAAACTACAAGAGTTCTTTTGTTGAAATACTTATGTATGCCTTGCTAGATGTAGAGTATCCTAAGAAGATACCTTCATCTGACTTGGCATCCAAATTTACTTAGATTCTCCTTGCCACTATTTAAAATGAAACATCTACATCCAAATACTTTAAGATATTTAGCAGTTGGTTTCTTATTCCTTCCAAAGTTCATAAGGAGTTTTCTTGGTTATAGATCGTATTAAAACCGATTTAGAATATGGCAAGCCAGTACTTATAGCTTCAGCCCAAAAGTACTTTGGAAGACTTGACTCGCGCAACATTGTGCGTGCCATTTCTGCCAAGGTCTATTTTTCTTTTCAACAACTCCATTTTGTTGAGGGCGTTCTAGGTGCTGAAAATTGATGTGAGATATCATTTTCATTACAAATTCTTCAAAGTGTTGATTTTCAAATTTAGTTCTATGATCACTTCGAATTGCTATTAAGGTGAGCTTCTTTTCAGTTATGATATTCTTATAATATTTCAAGAATGCTGAAAATGCTTCATTCTTATGTGCAAGAAATGAAATTCATGTATATCTTGAAAAATCATCTACTATAATAGTCCATACTTTTTCTGAACAGAGTAATGCCCACAAGCCATCGCAATATGTATTGTGAAGGATTTTCTTTTGATTTCCAAATCATGTACATGACATTTCAATATAAATAAAGGCATTGTGTTTCATCATATGCTGTTGATTATATTTGTGATGAACCCCTTAGATAAGGCAATGATTTTGAGGCTATGATGAGATCATACTATTGAGACCTAAAATCCTAAAATTCTAATCTTAAATATTCTCAGTCATTGTACATTGAGTCGGGGATCAATGTTTACCGGAAAGACTGGCACATCTTATGTAGCTCGATGCAGAGGTAATTGATCTCACAATCACTTGTGTGGAGACACTAATATAAAGATGTGGGTGCTCTTTAGAGAAATGAGTTCACTGAATTGAACTACAAAGAAAAATCTTATGAAGTCTTACTTACATGTCAAAAGATGATTCTCTTAGTGGGAGTTGTGCAACTGATCCTTTGACCTGAGATCACCATAGTATCTTGTGCACATAAATCCATATTTTGGTTTCCACTCATTCATGACAATAAGTTATGTACGAGGTCTTCTGGATATGGTGGAATGTGTACGAAGGTTATGAGTAGGTCAACAAGGAATTAATCACTTCTAGTAAGAGAAGATCGCATCCTATTTATTCTAATCATATGATAATTCAGGAAGCCTTTGATCAAAGCACAATGAAAATAGAAAAAGTTTCTAATGTTTCATTATTCGAATTATCATATAGAAGATTGAGAAATAATATATTATGAAATTGAGTTTGACATATATTCATCTCATATACATATTCGGGATGCAGTTTGTTTAAAGGATTGAATTGCACGGTAAACTTACCACTGAAGGGTATTTTTGTATTTCCACCAAATTCCATATTTTCAGGAGACATGACACGTTGCTAGACGTCAATCTTGTCTTATAGGTTTGATTGAATTAAAGAGTTTAATTCGATCACCAATTAGAAAGGATTCTAATTGTTAAGTTCGGGTTCGCGCAGTTTGGACTTAAATCGATTAGAAGAGTTCTAATCAAGTTGGGTCAACTCGCACTCACACCTATTGCTGGCTAAGTATGAAACCCAATGTGTCACACACACGAAAACTTATTAAGGGTCTAATTGGATTAGATCATGTTTGCAAGATAGACATCCTAGCAGGTGTTGCAAACCCTTAGCTCTTGATTCGAATTGGATTCGAATCCGATTCTTAATTGATCTAATTTGATTAGATCATGTTCTAATATGGGTTAACCAAGAGTTGGCACCTAATTGGCTTGGTTTGAGTCTAATTGATTAGATTTAATAATCATTCAATCTAGACGTTAGATCTTGATCTACCGTTGGATGAAGACATAATGGAGAGTTGGTTTAACCCAATTGGATTGAGTTAGAGGATGGCTACCATAATTGACCATTGGATCTTAATCCCACCATTGGATGAAGACATAATGGGTCAAGTGAATGGCGCCTTGCATTGGATCCCTTGGATCATCATCATGAAAATCAAGAGGTGAGGCGTGATGGACATGTGATTAGCATATGATGTTGACTTGATCAAATATGGCACCACATGAAAGGACAATCATTTGATACACCTCCTCACTTGATCTGCACCTCCTCTTATTTGATATGGCCCTTTAGATGATGCCCTTTCATGAGAGGATGTGTGGATGGGATGCATCCCTTGGAGATGCATCCCTACACCTATTATAAATAGGCTAGCACTCCATGGGTTTCATCATTCTAACTCCACCCCACTCCTCTCTTCTTTCTTTCTTACATTAGTTTCTTTCTTTCTAGTTGCTTCTAGTGTGTCCTAAGCCAAGACAAGGTGGTCTTCTTCAGGACAAAAAGATTAGAAGTGATTTAGAAGATTAAAGAAAAATAGAAAGAAAGAAAAGCAAGCCATTAGAGTTCTTTAAGAGAATTCTGCATTAAGGATCAAAGTCTTTGAGCTTAAGACTTAAAATCAAGTTTTCGTGTGGATCAACATTGGAGGGTGAACACTTGGGCACCTAGTAAAAATTCTGCACATTGGATTAGAGTTAGAGGTATTCTTCTATTTCTGTATTTATATTATATTATTTGATGCTTCCATTAAGGTGATCTTGGCTTATAAGGGTTTTATGTTTAAGGAACTTTATCAGAAATTTTTAAAATTCCTAGCTTCCAATGCCCATTATAGCATGCTAGAACCCTTCAGTGGTATCAGAGCAAAGGTCCAAGAGTTGTGACCGATCTTCGAAAACTCTCACGCGGATCGGTGACGAAGCGTGCTCTCCGTCCGGAGGCGTATAGAGATGCATGCTCTGATAGGTATACATGGGTGTCACCTATTTTTAATAGGACCAGAACCCGATGTAGGAGTGGAGACTCCCCCTTCAGTGGTATCCAGAGCCACCCTTAATGGTTCAATCAGGTGATTATGTATGATGTATAATTGTTTAAATTACTATGAGATAGTAATGTCATATGTTTAGGGAATGTTAATTATATGATTCATATATGATATGATATATAATAAAATGTCATGATATGAATTTTTTATAAGAAGATATGTTGAAGCATATTAATTGATCCAATCAATTGGTAATAATTTGTACATGCTATGAGATAGCCATGCTGTATATATGCTATGAGATAGTATTATGTTATAAATTTCATGATATGAATTTTCATATGAAGATATGTTAATTGATTTAGTTAATTGGTAATAATTTATACATGCTATGAGATAGCTATGATGCATGATAGTTGGTTATGATTTATATATGCTATGAGATAGATATATAATTTGTTATAGCATATACAAAGACATATGTTCAATATGTTATAATTATAGAATGTGCATGAGACCAGTAAGCCCTCAATAAATTATATTAAGTCATAGTGTTGAAAAACTTTGAGCTAACCCATTCTAGAACAATTAATCTAATTGGTGTCTAAGGAAAGCACTAAAGGTGGTTACTTAATTAGGACCTTACTCTCTGAGTAAGGGGAGCCTCCCACCTGCTTACCTGGCCAATTGTTTGATTGCCTATTATGGATAAGCTTAATATTGATATAACACTATTGATAGCCTTCCTTCATGCCTCGATATTATTATGTCAAGATCCATGCTAGTTTGTTGTGCTAACACAAGACTTGCAATGGGGACTGATGTTATACTGTCTTGGTGCATTAAGATGCTTATGGCATATTTTAATATATTGCCTTGTTGTGCAACCACAAGGGCAATATTATTCGAATATGACTATATGGAAATGAAGGGTTTGACTTAACTAAAATATTATTGTTTGTTGTGCTAACACAAGGCAATAAGTATTTTAAGAGGACAAGATAAAGTTGAGAATTGCATGAGATGCAATTGGAAAGAGTTTCCTACCTTTGAACTCATAAGAGTTTGTTGTGTAAACACAAGGCTTTTTATGATGAATTAGGATCTCAACCCTACTAAGAAAAATTATATTTTCACGTTTATCATAGGAGAGGGCTATGATATTCGATAAAAATAGTAGGAGACAAATTAGATTAAAGTCCTTATCTAGTTGCAAACATGTCATCATGATTGGTCTGCTTATATTAGTTTTGTTCTTGCATATGTAGAATTATTAAATGGCTTCTTCACTTTCACTAAGAGGCATCTTAGATGCCAACAAGTTGACCGGACCAAACTATGTGGACTGGTTGAGGAATTTAAAGATAGTACTCACTCAGGAGAAAATTTCTATATACTTGAAACCCCTGATCTTGGAGATCTAGGGGATGATGCTACAGAAGAGGAGGTTGCCACACATAAGATGTGGAAAAATGACAGTTTGACTGTCAAATGTATCATACTTGCCTCTATGAGCAATGAATTACAGAGGCAACATGAAGGCATGGACACTCAATCCATACTTCTCAATTTAAAAGAGTTGTATGGAGAACAAAGCAGGACTGCTAGGTATGAGATATCTAAGCAGTTGTTCCGTGCTAGAATGAATGAAGGAACTCCAGTGCAAAACCATGTTCTTATGGTTATGACTTAATCACTAGATTAAGTCAATTAGGTTTTGCTATGGATAGTGAGCTCAGTCAGGATTTGATCCTGCAATCACTGCTGATTCATTCTCTCAGTTTGTTGTGAACTTTCACATGAACAAGCTGAACACCTCCCTGCCCGAGCTGTTAAATATGCTCAAAACAGCTGAAGGCCATATTAAGAAGGATAAAGGTCCACTCCTTCTTATATAGCACCTCTAAGAGGAAATCGGGCAAATAGGGTTCTAAGAAACGATTGAACCCCAAGAGTAGCATCAAAAAGAAAAAAGGAAAGAAAAACTCCGGATCAAGTACCTGTTTTCATTGCGGCAAAGCTGGCCACTGGAAAAGGAATTGCAAGAGTTTTCTTGCAAGTATGAAGACCGATGCAAGAGTTGCATCAAAAGGTATGTTTATGTTACATGCCAACTTGTCATTAAGTTCTTCAAATTCAAATTCATGGGTATTGGATACCGGCTGTGGTTTTCACATTTGCAAATCTTTGCATGGACTACAGAAAATTAAAATTTTGAAGAAAGGTGACTTCGAGCTGTATGGCGCTGGAGGAGAGTCCATCCAGGCTGAAGCTGTTGGAACCTACAACTTGGAATTACCTTCGGGAGAGCTCCTACAATTAGAAGATTGTTATTATATGCCCAAAATTATTAGAAATGTAATTTCCATTCCTTTGTTGTTAAAGAAGGTTTGAAATTAATGGAAAGGGCAATGGTTGCTCTATTTATTTTTCTAATAAGCATCTTTGCAATGGCATTATGGAAAATGGTCTTCTAGTTTTAATTACTTAATGACAATGTCTTTCATATTAATAAAAGCAATAAAAGAAAGAGAGAGGAAGTGAATAACACCCTTCCTTTGGCATTGCCGACTTGGTCACATAAGTGAATCAAGAATCAACAAGTTATACAAAGAAGAGTTCTTTGATCCTTATGATTATGAATCATTAGGAACTTGTGAATCTTGTCTTATGGGAAAAATGACCAAGTCTCCATTCACTGGACATGGAGAAAGGGCAAGTGAGTTATTAGGACTTATACACACAGATGTATGTGGTCCTATGACAACTCCAGCTAGAGGTGGATACTCTTACTTCATCACATTCACTGATGATTTATCAAGGTTCGGATTTGTGTATCTTATGAACATAAATCCGAAGCCTTTGATAAGTTTAAAGAGTATCAAAGTATGGTTGAAAAACAAACCGGAAAGTGTATTAAAATCCTTCGATCTGATCGAGGAGGTGAATACCTTTCTAGTGAGTTTTTAAATCATCTTAAAGAAAAGGCATTCTCTCTGAATGGACACCTCCGTATACGCCACAATTAAATGGTGTAGCTGAACGGAGGAATCGTACTCTATTAGATATGGTAAGGTCCATGATGTGCTTTACTGATCTTCCTATTTCCTTCTGGGGTTTGCCTTAGAAGACTGCTGCACTAATATTAAACAGGGTACCTTCTAAAGTCTGTACTAGCACTCCATATGAGATATGGAGAGGAAAGAAGCCTAATCTTAAGTATCTTAAGATATGGGGTTGTCCAAGCTTATGTCAAAAGAAATTTTGGACAAAGCTAAGTGCTAGATCAGATAAATGTATTTTGTAGGTTATCCTAAAGATAGTATGAGGATACATCTTCTATCATCCCTACCGAACAAAAAGGTTTTGTTAGGTAGGCATGCCATTTTCTTAGAAAAAGAGTTTATCTTAGAAAAGGGCAAGTGAAAGAAGAATTGAACTTGAATGAAGTTCAAGACCTACAAATAGAAACACAAGAAATTCTTCAACCAGATGTACCCATTGATGAAGTACAACCACAACACACATCTCCTCTCCGAAGGTCAGATAGAGTGCGAAAGCACCTGAGAGGTATGGGTTCATCATTGAGAATGATGAAGCCACATTGTCAGAATAATGATCCTCTGACCTATTCGGAAGCTATCATGAGTAATGACTCTAACAAATGGTTAGAAGCTATGAAATCCGAAATAGACTCTATGTATACCAACCAAGTATGGACTTTGGTTGATGCACCAGAAGGTGTAAACCCTATAGGTTGCAAATGGGTCTATAAGAAGAAGATTGGAGCAGATGGCCAAGTAGAAACCTACAAGGCTAGATTGGTGGCAAAAGGTTTCAGGCAAAAGCAAGGAATTGACTATGATGAAACTTTTCACCAGTTAGCTATGCTCAAATCTATTCGGATTTTGCTTGCAATAGCTGCATACTATGATTATGAAATCTGGCAGATGGATGTCAAAACCGCCTTCCTTAATGGTTATCTTGAGGAAGAGGTTTACATGACACAGCCAGAAGGATTTGTCTCAAGTGAGAGAGCAAATCAAGTATGCAAGCTTAAGAGATCCATTTATGGATTAAAGCAAGCATCGAGGAGTTGGAACATCCGTTTTGATACAACAGTCAAAGAGTTTGGTTTTATCAAAAATGTGGATGAACCATGTGTGTACAAGAAGACTAGTGGGAGTGCCATTGTCTTCTTTAATATTGTATGTAGATGACATACTAATCATTGGAAATGATATTCCAATGTTACAATCGGTCAAGACTTGGCTGTCAAAAAGCTTTTCCATGAAAGACTTGGGAGAAGCATCCTATATACTTGGTATAAAGATCTATAGGGATAGATCTAAAAGGATGCTAGGCTTGTCCCAGTCTAGGTACATAGATCGTGTGCTGAAAAGATTCAGCATGGAAGAAAGTAAAAGAGGTTACTTTACCTATGAGTCATGGCATACGTCTCTCTAAGAAGATGTCTCCTAAGACATCTGAAGAGAGGAATAGAATGAATTCTATTCCCTATGCTTCGGCAGTAGGATCATTATGTATGCTATGCTATGTACTAGGCCTGATGTTGCTTATGCCTTAGGCATAACAAGCAGATTTCAGGCTGATCCAGGAGAAATCATTGGATAGCTGTGAAAAATATTCTTAAGTACTTAAGAAGGACTAAAGATATTTTTCTAGTTTATGGAGGATCTGAGTTGAAACTAGAAGGATTTTCTGATTCTAGTTTTCAATCAGATCCAGATGATAGCAAGTCCACTTCAGGGTATGTCTTTACCCTAAATGGTGGTGCAGTGAGCTGGAAGAGTTCCAAAGCAGCAAACTGTAGCTGACTCAACTACTGAGGCAGAATACATCGCTGTAAGTGAAGCCGCTAAGGAAGCTGTCTGGATGAAGAAGTTCATCGCTGAGTTAGGGAGTAGTTCCTGAGATTGCTGGACCAGTTCCAGTTTATTGTGACAACACTGGAGCTGTTGCTCAAGCAAAGGAACCAAGATCTCATCACAAATCCAAGCACATTCTAAGACGCTTCCATCTTGTTCGAGAGGATCGTCGAGAGACAAGACATAGTCATTGAACGAGTAGACACAAAGAACAACCTTAGCAGACCCGTTCACTAAAGCTCTACACAACAGCAGTTCGATCGCCACCTCGATTGTATGGGGATAAAATATAAGAGCGATTGGCTTTAGTGCAAGTGGGAGATTGAAAGAGTAGATGCCCTACAAGCCAATCGCAATATGTATTGCGAAGGTTTTTCTTTTGATTTGTCCAAATCATGTACATGACATTTAAATATGAATAAAGGCGTTATGTTTTATCATATGCTGTTGATTATATTTATGATAAACTCCTTAGATTAGGGCAATGGTTTTAAGACTATGATGAGATCATACTAGTGAGACTTAAAATTCCTAAAATCCTAATCTTAAATATTCCCAGTCATTGGTACATTGAGTCGGGGATCAATGATTACCGGAAAAGACTGGCATGTCTTATGTATGCTCGATGCAGAGGATGATTGATCTCACAATCATTTGTGTGGAGACACTAATACCAAAGATGTGGGTGCTCATTAGAGGAATGAGTTCACTGGAATTGACCTACAAAGAGAAATTCTTATGAAGTCTTACTTACATGTCAAAAGATGATTCTCTTAGTGGGAGTTGTGCAACTGATCCTTTGACCTGAGATCACCATGGTATCTTGTGCAACATGAACCCATATTTTTGGTTTACACTCATTCATGACAATAAGTTATGTACGAGGTCTTCTGGATATGGTGGATTGTGTACGAAGATTATGAGTAGGTCAACAAGGAATTAATCACTTCTAGTAAGAGAAGATAGCATCCTATTTATTCTAATCATATGATAATTCAGGAAGCCTTTGATCAAAGCAGAATGAAAATTAGAAAGAGTTTCTAATGTTTCATTATTTGAATTATCATTAAAAGATTGAGAAAAATATGAATATGAAATTGAGTTTGACATATATCATACTCATATACATATTTGGGATGCAGTTTGATTAAAGGATTGAATTGCATGGTAACTTGCCACTGAAGGGTATTTTTGGTATTTCCACCAAATTCCATATTTTCCGGGTAGACATGACACGTTGCTAGACGTCAATCTTGTTTTATAGGTTTGATCAAATTAAAGAGTTTAATTCGATCACCAATTAGAAAGGATTCTAATTGTTAAGTTCGGGTTCGCGCAGTTTGGACTTAAATCGATTAGAAGAGTTCTAATCAAGTTGGGTCAACTCGCACTCACACCTATTGCTGGCTAAGTATGGAACCCAATGAGGTCACACACAAGAAAACTTATCAAGGGTCTAATTGGATTAGATCATGTTTGCCAAGATAAACATCCTAGCAGGTGTTGCAAACCTCGTTAGCTCCTGATTCGAATTGGATTCGAATCTGATTCTTAATTGATCTAATTTGATTAGATCATATTCTAATATGGGTTAGCCAAGAGTTGGCACCTAATTGGCTTGGTTTGAGTCTAATTGGATTAGATTTAATAAATCATTCAATCTAGACCGTTAGATCTTGATCTACCGTTGGATGAAGACATAATGGAGAGTTGGTTTAACCCAATTGGATTGGGTTAGAGGATGGCTACATAATTGACCATTGGATCTTAATCCCACCATTGGATGAAGACATAATGGGTCAAGTGAATGGCGCCTTGCATTGGAGCCCTTGGATCATCATCATGAAAGATCAAGAGGTGAGGCGTGATGGACATGTGATTAGCATGTGATGTTGACTTGGTCAAAATATGGCACCACATGAAAGGACATATCATTTGATACACCTCCTCACTTGATCTGCACCTCCTCTTATTTGATATGGCCCTTTAGATGATGCCCTTTCATGAGAGGATGTGTGGATGGGATGCATCCTTTGGTAGATGCATCCCTACGCCATCTATAAATAGGTTAGCTTCCGTGGGTTTTCAATCATCGAATTCCATCCAACTCCTCTCTCTCATATCCTCTTTCTTACATTAGTTTCTTTCTTTCTAACATTGCTTTCTAGTGTGTCCTAAGCCAAGACAAGGGTGGTCTTCTTAGGACAAAAGGATTAGAAGTGATTTTAGAAGGCTAAAGGAAAATAGAAAGGAAGGAAAGCAAGCCATTAGAGTTCTTTAGAAGAATTCTGCATTAAGGATCAAAAGTCTTTGGAGCTAAAGTCTTGATCAAGTTTTCGTGTGGATCACCATTGGAGGGCGGACACTTGGACGCCTCGTGGAGATTGTACACTTTGGATTAGCGTTTGAGGTAATTCTACTAATTCTGCATTTTATTTTATATTATTTGATTGTAATCATTAAGGTGATCTAGGCTTAAAAGGGTTTCATGCATAGGGACTTTATTAAGAAAATTTTTAAAAATCCCTAGCTTCCGCTGCCCATTATAACATGCTAAAACCCTTCAGTAGGAGTCCTACAGCTGTCCGGTTACAATTGGGCGATGACCTCCAGCTTTGTCAGACTGTTTCCAGGCTCTACGTGGGTGTACGACTCTACTTTTCAGTGAGTTTTGCTTAAGATGGACGTCAGATTGGTATCCTTTCAAATGGACAATCTTATTGCACAGCTTCAAGATTCTTCGACTAGTGTTGATATAGTCCATAATAGCGCTGTCTATCACGATTGTCAAAGCCACTTGTTTGCAGCTTATTCTTCCTTCTTGTGATTAAACTACCATTCTGCCAAGGCATGGAGTCCCATGTTAAAATTCTGCACTTTGACCCTACAGTACATGCTGTTGAGTCGTTAGGATTTGATATCGAGATGAGCTGCAAAGTGACTTAAACCTTTATAAAATGACTATGCTAAGTAGGTTATGTTCACCATTACTAATAGATCTTTCTGTAAAGGTAGATGGAGTATAAAAATTTACACTTCCATGATAAATCCTTTTCCATTATCTCCATTGGTTACTACTCCACCTTCTTAGATTCCAAGGACAATTGTTCTACGTCACCTGTCAGTGTCTTGAACAGCCGCTATCTAGATACCATCGTTATCCATCTTATTAGCTGGAAGACACCTGTAATCAAGATCAGAATAAGCTTAGGTACCCAAACTATGTTGGGTCCTTTAGGGTTAGTATTTGATGTTCCTTTTGGAACCCAAACTTTTTTGGATTTTAGCTATGATTATTACTCAATTTGTTGTAGCTAGACTTTCTATAGTTACACTCATAAGCTTTATGTCCTAATTTATTGCAGCTATGACAAGTTATATTTTTTATTTTTGGCTTTCACAAATATGTTCTTAAGTATTTTGTTTCCTATTTGTTTTCTATTGTTTTTTTTATGAAATTTCTTCTTTCCTCTCATGAATTTTCTGAATTTTCTTCCAAGCATAGCCATTCCTTCTTTATCATATTCCTCCTCATCATCAGATTCTTCTGATTCAGTTTTCTGTTTTGGAGTAGTAGACTTCAAGGCAATGGTCTTTCTTTTCTTGACCTCATCTTCTAAATTTTGCCTCATGGTCAACTCATGGATCATGAGTGATCTTAGAAGTTCTTCCAATTGCAATGTATTGAGGTCCTTCGCTTCTTGAATTGCTGTTACTTTGGCCTCCCAAACTTTTGGTAGAGACCTGGAATTTTCGCACTAAATTAGAGTTAGTATAAGAGTTCCTAAACTTTTAGCCCATTTATGATTTGTGAATCGAGTAAACATTTCAGTTATGGACTCAGTGGACTCCATTTTAAACAACTCATATTTTGAACTAATATGTTTATTTTTGACTCCTTGACTTGATTAGTTCCTTCATGTGTGACCTCTAGTTTATCCCAAATTTCTTTCGCGGAGATGCATGTAGATATTCTATTGAATTCACTTACATCTAGTGAACAGTAAAGTACATTTATTGCTTTTGCATTAGTTGTGCTAGCCTTCTATCACCCTCATTCCAATCTATTTTTGGTTTGGGAATGAGTGTGCCCTCTATACTAATTGTGGGTGTGTGTGGTCCTCTAGTTATGATATTCCATAATCATAGTCTAGAACTTGAATGAATATCCTCATCCAAGCTTTCCAGTATGTGTAATTTGAGCCATTAAACAGAGGAGGTCTATTTGTGGATTGCTCCTCACTTATAGAACATCCTACTTGGGTTGTCATGATCTTTGTCTCTTGATTGTGAGATCAACATATACTATGTGAGCACCTCGCTCTGATACCACTTGTTGCCCAAGGTGACAAGCCAAGAGGGGGGGTGAATTGGTTTCTCTAAATTTTTAGAGTCTTAATTTAGACAATCGATGAATGAGTAAAATTTAAAACAATTCACAATGCAAACACACAAGAAGTATAGTGGTTCGGTGCTCTCCTAAGCACCTACGTCCACTCCCCAAGCGATCCCTTGGGAATTCACTATAATCCTTCGGATTACAGTTGGATTGTTTTCCGGGCTCACAATCCAAAAATCTTTACACTTTGATTTTCCAGGATCACCAAGAACCTATGTTGGTTTTACGGGCTCACCAACGAACCTTTACAATTGGTTTTACGGGCTCACCAACAAACCTTTACAATTGGTTTTACGGGCTCACCAACAAACCTACACCGTTGGTTTTACGGGCTCACCAACAAACCTTTATAATGTGATTAAAGGAGAAGTAAGTTGAAACTCCTAGATGAGCAAATATAACAATTATAAGCTACAAAGAAGAGTTTAGAATATAGTTATCCCTTGATGAGACTTCTCTCTTCTTTATCAAGAATACTTCACTCTTCAAGGGTGGATGGAGCTCTTAATGTCTCTTGGAATCTGCTCAACTACTTTCTTTTGACTCTTTGAATGAAGCACTTGGATGAAGAAGATTAGGGCACTTGTCTTCTTGTGTAAGCTTTCATATTTTGCAAAAGGATGTTTTCTCTGATGAATAGTGTCCCTTTAAATAGTTTTCCTCATCCATTGGACACCCCCATTGGCTAGATTTCAAAACCTAGCCGTAACTTGCTGTTGGGAGGATAAAAAGTACTTCTGCAGAACTAGTCGTTATGCTTCTGCCCGTGCTTGGGTCGATCCAAACTTTTCGGGGGTCGACTCAAACCATCGTTCATCAGACTTGGGGTCGACTCAACTTTCACTAGGGTCGACCCAAGTTTCACTGGGGTCGACTCATGCTATATTGGGTCGGCCCTCTCAGAAAATACAGAACCTACATTTCAGCCGTTTTTCACTTGGGTCGACTCAAGGTTCAGTTGGGTCGACTCAAATTTCATTGGGATCGACCCTCTCAGAGATTCCAGAGAACCAGTTTTGAATGATACAGCCTTGGGTCGACTCATGTTCAGTTTGGGTCGACTCAAGATGGGGTCGACTCAAGTTTCATTGGGGTCGACCCTCTCAGAGATTCCAGAGACTTGTTTTCTTGAGGCTTGAAGATGGGGTCGACTCAACCTTTACTTGGGTCGACTCAAGTACTGTTCATCCATGCCATTTTTGCAGAAGTGTGCCAGATGATTCCTTGATGCGCCGAGGTCGACTCATTCCACACTTTCTGTAACTTAGAGTTAGATTCATCCATATAATCAATGAAATATTCTTCAAGTAATTTTAAAAATATGTCATGGTGGTGCTACATACTCTTAACAATGAAAATTACTATCATCTCCTTGAGAGTACGTTTTACTTGAAACTTTTCCGAATTAGAATTTAGAATTCACTATCCCTTTTCTATCGCAAATTTTATCTCATTATTAATCATTGAAATACATCTTGATCTCATTCTACTAATGTACCGAGAGTGACGACTTAGTAATGATGTATCATATTACCTTATAATATTTAATTAGATATTCCTTCAATGGTTGTGTTAATCATCAAAATACCACTATCATCCTCAAGAAGCTTTGGATGCAGAACTGTGAACGACATGCAAACGGGATGGAGATACGATGGAAAGATAAATCTGGAGGAGACGTGGAAGGCAATCGGGATGAGTGTGGGATGTTGGGATCAATCCGGAAGAAGTGGTTTTGATTTTATCCCACGAGTCATGCTACTTTATTCCAGAACAGGGGAAGAAAAATGACGTGGAATGAGCTTGGGATTCGCTGGGAGAAAGTTGGAAGAAAATCTTGGATGATGGATGTTTCTATTCCTTGGATTTGGAAGGGAATGGGGTGAACGACTGATAGCTGGGAGTTTGGGATGTTGGTAAAGTAGCTTGTGTAGGGTTCTAGCATGTCATAATGGGCAGCGGAAGCTAGGGATTTTAAAATTTTCTTAATAAAGTCCCTATGCATGAAACCCTTTTAAGCCTAGATCACCTTAATGATTACAATCAAATAATATAAAATAAATACAGAATTAGTAGAATACCTCAAACGCTAATCCAAAGTGTACAATCTCCACGAGGCGTCCAAGTATCCGCCCTCCAATGGTGATCCACACGAAAACTTGATCAAGACTTTAGCTCCAAAGACTTTTGATCCTTAATGCAGAATTCTTCTAAAGAACTCTAATGGCTTGCTTTCCTTCCTTTCTATTTTTTCTTTAGCCTTCTAAAATCACTTCTAATCCTTTTGTCCTAAGGAAGACCACCTTGTCTTGGCTTAGGACACACTAGAAGCAATGTTAGAGAAAGAAAGAAACTAATGTAAGAAAGAAGGGATATGAGAGAGAGAGAGTTGGATTGATTTTCGATGATTAGAAAACACCGGGAGCATTCCTATTTATAGATGGCGTGGGGATGCATCACCAAAGGATGCATCCCATCCACACATCCTTCAGATGGGGCGTGATAAGAGGAGAGAAGGCGCCACAAAAATAGGGAGAGGCGTATCAAAAAGTGGTTATGATAAGATCAAGCGCTTATGAATGTGGCGCTTGATTCCCTAAGCACCTCTTCATGAAAATGCGCCGTACTCTTCCCTTTTTTCACTTCTTCTCATGCAAGAAAAATAGGAACCAACCTTATCCATTCATCAAGGGTTGATGATGATCCAAAGGCCATGAAAGAAGGCGCCATATATCCCTTAGGCGTGATGAAGAGAGAAGAGAGAGAATGGATAAGATCAAATAAATGGTTCATCCTTATCCATTTAATCTTCACGTATTCTCTCTCTTTCCTTCACCTATTTTTCATCTCCACGGCCTCCCAATGATATCCATCACGTCATCATGATCTCCCATCATCCTATGATGAAAATCCAATGGCTCCAATTCATGGTGCCATCCATTTTGATCCATCTCTTCATCCAAATGTTGATCCAACGGTCAAAAATGAATGATTTATCAAATCTAATCCAATTAGACTCAAACCAAGCCAATTAGGAGCCAACTCTTGGCTAACCCATATTAGAATATGATCTAATCAAATTAGATCAATTAAGAATCAGATTCGAATTCAATTCGAATCAGATTCGAATCCAGTTCGAATCAGGAGCTAAGGTTTGCAACACCTGCTAGGATGTTTATCTTGCAAACATGATCTAATCCAATTAGACCCTTGATAAGTTTTCTTGTGTGTGACCCATTGGGTTCCATACTTAGCCAGCAATAGGTTGTGAGTGCGAGTTGACCCAACTTGATTAGAACTCTTCTAATCGATTTAAGTCCAAACTGCGCGAACCCGAACTTAACAATTAGAATCCTTTCTAATTGGTGATCGAATTAAACTCTTTAATTCGATCAAACCTATAAGACAAGATTGACGTCTAGCAACGTGTCATGTCTACCCGGAAAATATGGAATTTGGTGGAAATACCAAAAATACCCTTCAGTGGCAAGTTACCATGCAATTCAATCCTTTAATCAAACTGCATCCCAAATATGTATATGAGTATGAATATATGTCAAACTCAATTTCATATTCATATTTTTCTCAATCTTTTAATGATAATTCAAATAATGAAACATTAGAAACTCTTTCTAATTTTCATTCTGCTTTGATCAAAGGCTTCCTGAATTATCATATGATTAGAATAAATAGGATGCTATCTTCTCTTACTAGAAGTGATTAATTCCTTGTTGATCTACTCATAATCTTCGTACACAATCCACCATATCCAGAAGACCTCGTACATAACTTATTGTCATGAATGAGTGTAAACCAAAACATAGGTTCATGTGCACAAGATACCATGGTGATCTCAGGTCAAAGGATCAGTTGCACAACTCCCACTAAGAGAATCATCTTTTGACATGTAAGTAAGACTTCATAAGATTTCTCTTTGTAGGTCAATTCAGTGAACTCATTCTTCTAATGAGCACCCATATCTTTGTATTAGTGTCTCCACACAAATGATTGTGAGATCAATCATCCTCTGCATCGAGCATACATAAGACATGCCAGTCTTTCCGGTAATCATTGATCCCCGACTCAATGTACCAATGACTGGGAATATTTAAGATTAGGATTTTAGGATTTTAAGTCTCACTAGTATGATCTCATCATAGTCTTAAAACCATTGCCCTAATCTAAGGAGTTTATCATAAATATAATCAACAGCATATGATAAAACATAACGCCTTTATTCATATTTAAATGTCATGTACATGATTTGGACAAATCAAAAGAAAAACCCTTCGCAATACATATTGCGATTGGCTTGTAGGGCATCTACTCTTTCAATCTCCCACTTGCACTAAAGCCAATCGCTCTTATATTTTATCCCCATACAATCGAGGTGGCGATCGAACTGCTGTTGTGGTAGAGCTTTAGTGAACGGGTCTGCTAGGTTGTTCTTGGTGTCTACTCGTTCAATGACTATGTCTTGTCTCTCGACAATCTCTCGAACAAGATGGAAGCGTCTTAGAATGTGCTTGGATTTGTGATGAGACCTTGGTTCCTTCGCTTGAGCAACAGCTCCAGTGTTATCACAATAAACTGGGACTGGTCCAGCAATCTCGGGAACTACTCCTAACTCAGAGATGAACTTCTTCATCCAGACAGCTTCCTTAGCGGCTTCACTTACGGCAATGTATTCTGCCTCAGTAGTTGAGTCAGCTACAGTTTGCTGTTTGGAACTCTTCCAGCTCACTGCACCACCATTTAGGGTAAAGACATACCCTGAAGTGGACTCGCTATCATCTGGGTCTGATTGAAAACTAGAATCAGAAAATCCTTCTAGTTTCAACTCAGATCCTCCATAAACTAGAAAAATATCTTTAGTCCTTCTCAAGTACTTAAGAATATTTTTCACAGCTATCCAATGATCCTCTCCTGGATCAGCCTGAAATCTACTTGTTATGCCTAAGGCATAAGCAACATCAGGCCTAGTACATAGCATAGCATACATAATCGATCCTACTGCCGAAGCATAGGGAATAGAATTCATTCTATTCCTCTCTTCAGATGTCTTAGGAGACATCTTCTTAGAGAGACGTATGCCATGACTCATAGGCAAATAACCTCTTTTACTTTCTTCCATGCTGAATCTTTTCAGCACATTATCTATGTACCTAGACTGGGACAAGCCTAGCATCCTTTTAGATCTATCCCTATAGATCTTTATACCAAGTATATAGGATGCTTCTCCCAAGTCTTTCATGGAAAAGCTTTTTGACAGCCAAGTCTTGACCGATTGTAACATTGGAATATCATTTCCAATGATCAGTATGTCATCTACATACAATATTAAGAAGACAATGGCACTCCCACTAGTCTTCTTGTACACACATGGTTCATCCACATTTTTGATAAAATCAAACTCTTTGACTGTTGTATCAAAACGGATGTTCCAACTCCTCGATGCTTGCTTTAATCCATAAATGGATCTCTTAAGCTTGCATACTTGATTTGCTCTCTTACTTGAGACAAATCCTTCTGGCTGTGTCATGTAAACCTCTTCCTCAAGATAACCATTAAGGAAGGCGGTTTTGACATCCATCTGCCAGATTTCATAATCATAGTATGCAGCTATTGCAAGCAAAATCCGAATAGATTTGAGCATAGCTACTGGCGAAAAAGTTTCATCATAGTCAATTCCTTGCTTTTGCCTGAAACCTTTTGCCACCAATCTAGCCTTGTAGGTTTCTACTTGGCCATCTGCTCCAATCTTTTTCTTATAGACCCATTTGCAACCTATAGGGTTTACACCCTCTGGTGCATCAACCAAAGTCCATACTTGGTTGGTATACATAGAATCTATTTCGGATTTCATGGCTTCTAGCCATTTGTCAGAGTCACTACTCATGACAGCTTCCGAATAGGTCAGAGGATCATTATTCTGAACAATGTGGGCTTCATCATTCTCAATGATGAACCCATACCTCTCAGGTGCTCTTCGCACTCTATCTGACCTTCGGAGAGGAGATGTGTGTTGTGGTTGTACCTCATCAATGGGTACATCTGGTTGAAGAATTTCTTGTGTTTCTATTTGTAGGTTTTGAACTTCTTCAAGTTCAATTTTTCTATCCTTGCCTTTTCTAAGATAAACTCTTTTTCTAAGAAAATGGCATGCCTACCTACAAAAACTTTTTGTTCGGTAGGATGATAGAAGATGTATCCTATACTATCTTTAGGATAACCTACAAAAATACATTTATCTGATCTAGCACTTAGCTTGTGTCCAAAATTTCTTTTGACATAAGCTTGACAACCCCATATCTTAAGATACTTAAGATTAAGCTTCTTTCCTCTCCATATCTCATATGGAGTGCTAGGTACAGACTTAGAAGGTACCCTGTTTAATATTAGTGCAGCAGTCTCTAGGGCAAAACCCCAGAAGGAAATAGGAAGATCAGTAAAGCACATCATGGACCGTACCATATCTAATAAAGTACGATTCCTCCGTTCAGCTACACCATTTAATTGTGGCGTATACGGAGGTGTCCATTCAGAGAGAATGCCCTTTTCTTTAAGATGATTTAAAAACTCACTAGAAAGGTATTCACCTCCTCGATCAGATCGAAGGATTTTAATACACTTTCCGGTTTGTTTTTCAACCATACTTTGATACTCTTTAAACTTATCAAAAGCTTCGGATTTATGTTTCATAAGATACACATATCCGAACCTTGATAAATCATCAGTGAATGTGATGAAGTAAGAGTATCCACCTCTAGCTGGAGTTGTCATAGGACCACATACATCTGTGTGTATAAGTCCTAATAACTCACTTGCCCTTTCTCCATGTCCAGTGAATGGAGACTTAGTCATTTTACCCATAAGACAAGATTCACAAGTTCCTAATGATTCATAATCATAAGGATCAAAGAACTCTTCTTTGTATAACTTGTTGATTCTTGATTCACTTATGTGACCAAGTCGGCAATGCCGAAGAAGGGTGTTATTTACTTCCTCTCTCTTTCTTTTATTGCTTTTATTAATATGAAAGACATTGTCATTAAGTAATAAAACAAGAAGACCATTTTCCATAATGCCATTGCAAAGATGCTTATTAGAAAAATAAATAGAGCAACCATTGCCCTTTCCATTAATTTCAAATCCTTTCTTTAACAACAAAGGAATGAAAATTATATTTCTAATAATTTTGGGCATATAATAACAATCTTCTAATTGTAGGAGCTCTCCGAAGGTAACTCCAAGTTGTAGGTTCCAACAGCTTCAGCCTGGATGGACTCTCCTCCAGCGCCATACAGCTCGAAGTCACCTTTCTTCAAAATTTTAATTTTCTGTAGTCCATGCAAAGATTTGCAAATGTGAAAACCACAGCCGGTATCCAATACCCATGAATTTGAATTTGAAGAACTTAATGACAAGTTGGCATGTAACATAAACATACCTTTTGATGCAACTCTTGCATCGGTCTTCATACTTGCAAGAAAACTCTTGCAATTCCTTTTCCAGTGGCCAGCTTTGCCGCAATGAAAACAGGTACTTGATCCGGAGTTTTTCTTTCCTTTTTTTCTTTTTGATGCTACTCTTAGAGGTGCCATCTATAAGAAGGAGTGGACCTTTATCCTTCTTAATATGGCCTTCAGCTGTTTTGAGCATATTTAACAGCTCGGGCAGGGAGGTGTTCAGCTTGTTCATGTGAAAGTTCACAACAAACTGAGAGAATGAATCAGGCAGTGATTGCAGGATCAAATCCTGACTGAGCTCACTATCCATAGCAAAACCTAATTGACTTAATCTAGTGATTAAGTCTATAACCATAAGAACATGGTTTTGCACTGGAGTTCCTTCATTCATTCTAGCACGGAACAACTGCTTAGATATCTCATACCTAGCAGTCCTGCTTTGTTCTCCATACAACTCTTTTAGATTGAGAAGTATGGATTGAGTGTCCATGCCTTCATGTTGCCTCTGTAATTCATTACTCATAGAGGCAAGTATGATACATTTGACAGTCAATCTGTCATTTTTCACATCTTATGTGTGGCAACCTCCTCTTCTGTAGCATCATCCCCTAGATCTCCAAGATCAGGGGTTTCAAGTATATAGGAAATTTTCTCCTGAGTGAGTACTATCTTTAAATTCCTCAACCAGTCCACATAATTTGGTCCGGTCAACTTGTTGGCATCTAAGATGCCTCTTAGTGAAAGTGAAGCCATTTAATAATTCTACATATGCAAGAACATAACTAATATAAGCAGACCAATCATGATGACATGTTTGCAACTAGATAAGGACTTTAATCTAATTTGTCTCCTACTATTTTTATCGAATATCATAGCCCTCTCCTATGATAAACGTGAAAATATAATTTTTCTTAGTAGGGTTGAGATCCTAATTCATCATAAAAAGCCTTGTGTTTACACAACAAACTCTTATGAGTTCAAAGGTAGGAAACTCTTTCCAATTGCATCTCATGCAATTCTCAACTTTATCTTGTCCTCTTAAAATACTTATTGCCTTGTGTTAGCACAACAAACAATAATATTTTAGTTAAGTCAAACCCTTCATTTCCATATAGTCATATTCGAATAATATTGCCCTTGTGGTTACACAACAAGGCAATATATTAAAATATGCCATAAGCATCTTAATGCACCAAGACAGTATAACATCAGTCCCCATTGCAAGTTTTGTGTTAGCACAACAAACTAGCATGGATCTTGACATAATAATATCGAGGCATGAAGGAAGGCTATCAATAGTGTTATATCAATATTAAGCTTCTCCATAATAGACAATCAAACAATTGGCCAGGTAAGCAGGTGGGAGGCTCCCCTTACTCAAAGAGTAAGGTCCTAATTAAGTAACCACCTTTAGTGCTTTTCTTAGACACCAATTAGATTAATTGTTCTAGAATGGGTTAGCTCAAAATTTTTTAACACTATGACTTAATATAATTTTTATTGAGGGCTTACTAGTCTCTAGCACATTCTTTAATTGTAACATATATTTAACATATCTAAAATAAGTTATCATGCATCATAGCTATCTCATAGCATGTATAAATCATAAGCAACTAATTAACATGCTTCAACATATTTTCATATGGAAAATTTCATATCATGACATTTTATTACATATCATATCATATATGAATCATATATTTCAGCATTTCATTAAGCATATGACATTACTATCTCATAGTAAATTAATAATCATACATCATGCATTATTATTTTGATTGAACCAATTAAGGATAGCTCTGATACCACTGTAGGGTTCTAGCATGTCATAATGGGCAGCGGAAGCTAGGGATTTTAAAATTTTCTTAATAAAGTCCCTATGCATGAAACCCTTTTAAGCCTAGATCACCTTAATGATTACAATCAAATAATATAAAATAAATACAGAATTAGTAGAATACCTCAAACGCTAATCCAAAGTGTACAATCTCCACGAGGCGTCCAAGTGTCCACCCTCCAATGGTGATCCACACGAAAACTTGATCAAGACTTTAGCTCCAAAGACTTTTAATCCTTAATGCAGAATTCTTCTAAAGAACTCTAATGGCTTGCTTTCCTTCCTTTCTATTTTTCTTTAGCCTTCTAAAATCACTTCTAATCCTTTTGTCCTAAGGAAGACCACCTTGTCTTGGCTTAGAACACACTAGAAGCAATGTTAGAAAGAAAGAAACTAATGTAAGAAAGAAGGGATATGAGAGAGAGAGAGTTGGATTGATTTTCGATGATTAGAAAACACCGGGAGCATTCCTATTTATAGATGGCGTGGGGATGCATCACCAAAGGATGCATCCCATCCACACATCCTTCAGATGGGGCGTGATAAGAGGAGAGAAGGCGCCACAAAAATAGGGAGAGGCGTATCAAAAGTGGTTATGATAAGATCAAGCGCTTATGATGTGGCGCTTGATTCCCTAAGCACCTCTTCATGAAAATGCGCCGTACTCTTCCCTTTTTTCACTTCTTCTCACGCAAGAAAAATAGGAACCAACCTTATCCATTCATCAAGGGTTGATGATGATCCAAAGGCCATGAAAGAAGGCGCCATATATCCCTTAGGCGTGATGAAGAGAGAAGAGAGAGAATGGATAAGATCAAATAAATGGTTCATCCTTATCCATTTAATCTTCACATATTCTCTCTCTTTCCTTCACCTATTTTTCATCTCCACGCCTCCCAATGATATCCATCACGTCATCATGATCTCCCATCATCCTATGATGAAAATCCAATGGCTCCAATTCATGGTGCCATCCATTTGATCCATCTCTTCATCCAAATGTTGATCCAACGGTCAAAAATGAATGATTTATCAAATCTAATCCAATTAGACTCAAACCAAGCCAATTAGGAGCCAACTCTTGGCTAACCCATATTAGAATATGATCTAATCAAATTAGATCAATTAAGAATCAGATTCGAATCCAGTTCGAATCAGATTCAAATCCAGTTCGAATCAGGAGCTAAGGTTTGCAACACCTGCTAGGATGTTTATCTTGCAAACATGATCTAATCCAATTAGACCCTTGATAAGTTTTCTTGTGTGTGACCCATTGGGTTCCATACTTAGCCAGCAATAGGTGTGAGTGCGAGTTGGCCCAACTTGATTAGAACTCTTCTAATCGATTTAAGTCCAAACTGCGCGAACCCGAACTTAACAATTAGAATCCTTTCTAATTGGTGATCGAATTAAACTCTTTAATTCGATCAAACCTATAAGACAAGATTGACGTCTAGCAACGTGTCATGTCTACCCGGAAAATATGGAATTTGGTGAAAATACCAAAAATACCCTTCAGTGGCAAGTTACCATGCAATTCAATCCTTTAATCAAACTGCATCCCAAATATGTATATGAGTATGAATATATGTCAAACTCAATTTCATATTCATATTTTTCTCAATCTTTTAATGATAATTCAAATAATGAAACATTAGAAACTCTTTCTAATTTTCATTCTGCTTTGATCAAAGGCTTCCTAAATTATCATATGATTAGAATAAATAGGATGCTATCTTCTCTTACTAGAAGTGATTAATTCCTTGTTGATCTACTCATAATCTTCGTACACAATCCACCATATCCAGAAGACCTCGTACATAACTTATTGTCATGAATGAGTGTAAACCAAAACATAGGTTCATGTGCACAAGATACCATGGTGATCTCAGGTCAAAGGATCAGTTGCACAACTCCCACTAAGAGAATCATCTTTTGACATGTAAGTAAGACTTCATAAGATTTCTCTTTGTAGGTCAATTCAGTGAACTCATTCTTCTAATGAGCACCCATATCTTTGTATTAGTGTCTCCACACAAATGATTGTGAAATCAATCATCCTCTGCATCGAGCATACATAAGACATGCCAATCTTTCCGGTAATCATTGATCCCCGACTCAATGTACCAATGACTGGGAATATTTAAGATTAGGATTTTAGGATTTTAAGTCTCACTAGTATGATCTCATCATAGTCTTAAAACCATTGCCCTAATCTAAGGAGTTTATCATAAATATAATCAACAGCATATGATAAAACATAACGCCTTTATTCATATTTAAATGTCATGTACATGATTTGGACAAATCAAAAGAAAAACCCTTCGCAATACATATTGCGATTGGCTTGTAGGGCATCTACTCTTTCAGCTTGGATAAGACACGGAGCAGGGGTTGTGTTTAGGTTGGGTGTGGGAAGATGTTGGGAACGAGCTGGGAGATGTCCGTGAATGGATTATGGGATGATGTCTGTGACAAAGAGAATGGGCGCCTGGGACTTGGATGTGGGTGTATGAGAGGCTTATCCCGCCTGAGAAAGGAACATGAGGGAACTCTAATACGTGGAAGGATAATTTGTTTGCAAAGTAATCCTGCCATCCAAGTGTTCATGATCCTCCTTTTGAAATCCCATGTACTTTGGCATATAGGCATGTGTCACTCGAGATAGCTGCCACGTGTGCTCTGGTGTGATCAGTCTTCATGGTTATGAGTCAGATAAATGATGGGTTCGACCCGACCTGCATACGTTGAATTCGACCCAAAATCAGACAATCCTGAATTACTTTTGATAAATTATTAGAATGCAATGTTGAAGGAAAATAAATTTTTTTATGTTTAAATTTTAAAATATGTACATAAAAATAATAATAAGTGCTAGGTAAAATAGATAAGTTTATTCATTATTTAGCACTTATCACACCCCCAAACCTACATTTTGCTAGTCCTCGAGCAAAATAATAGAAAAAGAAATTAATTCACTTTCGCAGGAATCGCGATTGCATTTACCGTATGCAATAAGGCTTTAAACCCCTAGGTGGCCCTAGTGGATGAGTTTGGTCTCGTGAGGGTTTCCGACTCAGATACCCACAAACTGCTGTCTCTACCCAAAAGAATTTATTTTACTGTTTTATAAAATCTGATTTCAAATGCATAAGTACCAATAATTTCAAAAGCACACAAAGTTTTAATTACTAAGTCAGCCCAAATCCTAAGTCAGTATGCAACTTAATTTGAAGTCATTAAGTTTTCGTTAGGGAGTTGTAAGACTTATTTATACTTGGGTGCTTGGTGAAATCTGGACCATACATAAGCTAAGGTTTTAGATCCCCCAAAATATTGCTAGTAGTTTCCAAGAATTGGTCAGATAAGACCTATTTACTGATTCAAAATCATCCTATCTTGCAGGATTTCGAGAGTTGTGGATATTTACTTTAATACCTCATGGGCTTTATCTGTAATATTTCAGTTTACTCGAATTTTTACAACGACGGCTTTCACACTATCGTCTTTTGCAAGGTTAATATTATTTTTTTTTTATTTTGTATTTATAAATTACGCACTTTTACTCTTGTAATGATTCCTCCGTGTAGCAAGCATTCAGTCAACACTTCCACACCAGATGGCATAAGGTGTTGGGCATTAAGACTCCCCTACGGATCTATGCTCGGGTTCATCATCACAAGCCCGCTGACCTTTGACAATAGGTAGCCCTTTTCGATGTACCTGACTAAATTCACTCTTTTTTTTTTTAATAAATATGGAATAATAGTGAGTTAGATAGGTATGATTCATCAGGACACAAGGTTGCTACCAGACTTATCAACATAATGTTGAACCTGACCCTTAGAAGTGCAGGCCATGTGTGTTGTGAAACTTTAAAGTAAAAATTATCTTACAACTTGCTAAAAAATTTTTTAATAAAAAGAACTCAAATTGACTTACTTCTGACTAGTTGGGCTTTTTAGATTTTATATACTTTGTGTGTTTATCATTTCAGCACTAAAGCATAGAAATTAGTTTTTTTTTTGAGATAAACTTATTTAAAAATACGAAAATTTTCTTCAAAAATTCGAATCCTATACCCCCAACCTAGATCAGACATTGTCCTCAATATTTTTTTAATTATTATTATTTTTTAAATAATATTATATTATTTTTTTTTTATTTTTATTATTTTATTATTATTATTTTTATTTTGGACGAAAATATGATGCATATAGAAGCATTGTACCTTAGTTGCATCAGTAATATGAGGACTCCTGAAAAACATACGACAAGAAAATGTGCAAAAATAATCTATGGAAATTGGGTTGCCTTCCAACAAGCGCTAAGTTTAACGTCTTCAGCCAGACGCAGTGCATCCTTATCAAATCATATCGGATTCATGCGGAGTTCTCCAAGAAAAAAAAATTGTGGGAGACTGATTGTTAGGCAGGAAGTTGACTGCTTCAATGGCCTTGTCTATATCAAAGTCAAAATGGGCCAAGCATGTTTTCAGAAGGTCATCTGCCAAAATATAGAGAAGATTTTCTTCTACAAGATCGTCCATTTTATCTATTAGGAAGCACTCAACTTTCTTTGCGGGTTGATCAGAGGCACGAAATATATTTAACTTAACCTTCATATTCCCAAAGGATATATTCATCACCCCAGTTCTATAATTTATACTCGCATTGGCTGTAGCTAAAAAGGGGCGCCTAAGGATCACGGAGATTTGTTTCTTAGGATTAGGCTCATGTTCCATATCAAGGACGATAAAATCTACTGAAAAATAGAATTTGTCTACCTTGACAAGAACATCTTCAATGATCCCACGTGGTGTTTTTACAGATCGATCAGCCAATTGAAGGGATACCGAAGTTGGTTTTAACTCACCTAACCCAAGTTTCTCATAAACTGAGTAAGGTAAAAGGTTGACACTTG
The DNA here is from genome assembly GCF_009389715.1 of Phoenix dactylifera. Classification (NCBI taxonomy): domain Eukaryota; kingdom Viridiplantae; phylum Streptophyta; class Magnoliopsida; order Arecales; family Arecaceae; genus Phoenix; species Phoenix dactylifera. The sequence goes on along the minus strand of NW_024068387.1, from coordinate 135,253 downwards.
CCCCTAGATCTAAGAGTGCTCGATCAATGAAATTATTTCCTAAGATATAGGAGATGGTGGGAGCACCAGGATCTTTGAATTTTGGAGGGATGTTATGTTGGAGAATAGAACTCACTTGCTCAGTTAGAAAGATCTTTTTAGGCACATGTGTCTTAGATTTTCGTTTTTGGGTGCAAAGGTCTTTGAGAAATTTGGCATAGGAGGGAACTTGTCTAATAGCATCAAGAAGCGGGAGGTTGATTTTGACTTGTTTAAAAACCTCCATCATCTCCTCTAGTGAAGTTTCCTTTTTGCCAAAGGAAGAGGGTGAATTAAGAGCTTCAGAAAATGGGACTTTTGGAATGTGAGTTTTGGCAGAAGGTGGACTAACTGAGGAAGAAGAAGGTTTTGGATTTTTATGTGATACATTTCTCTCCTCGTCTTTACCTTTCTTATTGTTACCCTCCCCAATCTTATTGTCTACTACACGTCCACTCCTTAGGGTAGTCAGAGCATTGGCTTGTTCATGATGAATTGTATTTAGTTGATTTTCTTGAACCATGTATTGTCCTCTAGGATTACTCACTAGTTGGCTTGGAAGCTTTCCTTCCTCTCGCTTGTTCAGTGCATTAGCTAGTTGCCCCATTTGGGATTCTAGCCTGGTGATAGATTGTGTGTGAGAGTGCACCAATTGTGTAATAGTTTCCAAACCTTGAAGGGAGGTCAACACTTTCTCCTCAAAGGCTGTGTTCCTTTGGGGTGCTGGAGGAGGGACATGTTGAAATTGTGAATAGTAAGACGATTCGGATGAACATTCTGGAACGGTTGAAAATTTTAGAAATAAGGCTGGAAGGTATTGGGAGTCTGCTGCTTCCAAGAAAAGTTTGGATGGTTGCACCACCCTGGGTTATAAGTGTTAGAAAACAGATCATTACCCGGTCGAGACTGTGCTTGGGCAGCATTAACTTGTTCTTGCACAAATTCAGGGAATTGAGCTGCCGAAGGGCATTCATGAATAGGGTGAGACGGGCTAGAACAAAGAGCACAAACTTGTGCTTGGGGAAAGTTTGGAAGTTGTTCTCTAGACATTTAGCTGGTCCAGTTTGCGGGACAGTGCATCTACTTTATCGAATAGACCGATGGATTGGTTAACTTCATATATGGTCCCTTTTCTTTGAGAACTTGGTGGTGCTTGACGAGCGCAGGAGGCATGGTGGAGGGAATTTTCATTAAGGTTCTCAAACAATTGCCATGCCTCATGTTCACTTTTAAGCATGAAAGTACCCCCACAAGAAGCATCAACCATCTGACGTTTTCTTTCAGACAATCCATCATAGAAACATTTCACTAATTGCCATTTGGGTATTTGATGATGCGGGCATTTTCGGAGTAAATCTCTAAATTTCTCCCAGGTTTTATGAAATTCTTTCCCGTCAGATTGGGAGAAGCTCGTGATAGCACGCCTAAATTGGTTTGTTCTTCCTATTGGAAAATATTTTTTTAGAAATTCATGTTGCATTTGGGTCCATGAAAGAATGAAATTGGCTTTTAATGAATGGAGCCACTGCTTAGCTCTATCTTTAAGAGAAAAAAAGAATAGCCTAAGTTTCAGAGCATCGTCAGTGAAGTTTTGAATTTTGATAGTGGTGCAGATCTCAAGGAACTCATCTAAATATTTGTATGGGTCTTCATTGTTGAGTCCATAAAAAGAGGAAAGCATTTGGATGATACTAGACTTAATCTCAAATTGTGCAGCAGCAGTGGTATCAGGTAGTCGAACACAAGATGGAGAGGTATAAATGGAAGGAGTGAAGTACTCCTTTAATAGCTTGGGTTGTTCTTCAGCCATCTTGATAGGTGGTGTAGATCCTATGGTTCTATAGGAATGGATTTCAGCTCGAAGGGTCCTAATAGAACGCTCTATTTTAAAATCAAAAGGTACTAATTCAGGAGACTTGGAACGACACCCTCGCATATACTAATACTCTTCTGATCAGTCAAGTACAGTCAAGCATGCACTAAAAAGAAAAACACATAAAATTCTTGTATTTTTCCTAAAATCACTAGATAGCTCCTAACTAGTTTGAAGAGGGCACCTAAGCCTCCAACCCGGTCTAATGAACTGAGTTAACCATGTTGCCCAAAAAGACAACCCAAGAGGAGGGGGTTGAATTGGGTTTTAGGTAATTATTGCAAATAAAAACTTAATGAGTAACTAATTAAACCTTATTGCAAGTGGATTAATTTGTTTACTTTTTGCAGTGAATGAAGGGAATGGAAGAGACAATGAAACAATCACAAACACAAGAGATTTTATAGTGGTTCAAAGCTAACCCTTGCTCCTACGTCCACTCCCCAAGCTTCACTTGGGAGTTCACTATAATCCCATTGATTACAGCCGGTTGTTTTACAAGCTCACAACCCAACTTGTTGTTTTACGAGATCACAACGAACTCGGTCGGTTTTCACTGGCTCACCGACTAGAACCACCCGATTGTTTTCCCGGGATCACAATCTAACCCTTACACCGTTGGTTTTAACTTTGGCTCACCAACAAACCTCAACAACCTTGATTCAATCCCCTGATTGAATCAAGTAACAAGAAAACAGTTTGTTTAAAGAGTACAGGGAAAACTTCTTAAAAAGCAAATATGAACAATATAAATAATGTAGAGTTAGAAACCCTCAAACAGATTTTGGAAGAGGATGTAGTGGCTTCTCGAACTCTGAGTCTCCTCTTTGAATGTACTGAAGATCTGATGTCAGAGGAGAGCCTTGAATACGAAGGAAACCTTTGATGGATGAAGTTCAATGCGCTCTTTCCTTCTTTCTCTTGTATTTACTGTTGAGAGCCTTTGGTAGGTGGAAATCCCTTTTTTTTTGAATGGAATAGTTCTCTTGGTGTCTATTACTGTTCACTCTGGCTATTTAACCAATCCCTATCGAAAACTAGCCGTTAGACACCTTTTTATGGCCGTTCTGCACAATCTGTAACTCCTGACAGTGTATCCGTTGGGATCGGAGTCGACTCGGCTGTTGCTGGAGTCGACTCATGCTTTACTGGAGACGACTCGCCCACTGTTCAAAATTTGAAATAAAGGGTTGTCCCGTTCTGGAGTCGACTCGGCCAAACTTGGAGTCGACTCGCCAATATCCGGTGATGACTCTCCCTTCTAGAGACGACTCGTTCTTCAGGAATCCAAGGATTTTTCTTTCGGGTTTACTTCCTCGAGTCGACTCGGATTCTCTTGGAGTCGACTCGGCTCTCAATGCCTGAAAAACTGGTCTTCTGTCTTTGGAGTTGAACTGCCTCAGAGTCGACTCGGACTTTGCTGGAGTCGACTCGGCTCTCAGAGACCGAAAAACTGCTCTTCTGTCGTTGGAGTCGAACTGCCTCGGAGTCGTCTCGGACTTTGTTGGAGTCAACTCGGCTCTCAGAGTCCGAAAAACAACTTCTCTGTCTTTCTGTCTGTTACTCCTTGGAGTCGACTCGGAACTATCGGGGGTCGACTCGGCAACCATCGGAGTCGACTCGAATTCTTCAGGAGTCGACTCGGTAACAGGGTATGAGATTCATCTTTCTGTCCTGTTCTGTTCTCAGTCAGAGTCGACTCGCAGTGTGCCGGAGTCGACTCGAGCCTGTGCCAGAACATCTGAAACACTTGGAGTCGACTCGAAATCCTCCGGAGTCGACTCGAGCTTCAGACTTTGGTTCAAACTGAGTTCCAAACTTAGCCAAAATGTATTGAACCAAAGTTAGAGACACTTAAGCATAAATTCACAAATATTTGGCTGAAACACTAGATTGAATTCATTAGTATAACATCAGATATACTCAATTACTTTGAGCTCATCAAAATCAAATAGGGTTATAATCAATCACTCCACAAACCAGTGTTGCCCAAGAAGACAACCTAAGAGGGGGGGTGAATTGGGTTTGGATTAATTCTTAAGTAATTAAAAACTATGATTAGTAATTAACTAAATCTATTGCAAGCAAAATAGTTAAGTTACTAGATGAAGTGAATGAAGAGTGAGAGAGAGAACAGTAACCAATACAAACATAAATCAGTTTATAGTGGTTCGGAGCTAACCCTTGCTCCTACGTCTACTTTTTAAGCTTCACTTGGGAGTTCACTATAATTCTTTGGATTACAGCTGGTTGTTTTACATGTTCACAACCCAACTTGTTGTTTTTTGCGAAATCACAATGAATTCGGTCGGTTTTTAGAGGCCCACCAACTAGAACCACCCGATTGTTTTTCCGAGATCACAATCAAACCCTTACACCGTTGGTTTTCACTTCGGCTCACCAACAAACCTTACAACCCTTGATTCAATCTCCTAATTGAATCAAGTAAGAAAACAATTTAGGAAAAGATACAAGGAAAGCTTCTTAACAAGCAAATATGAATCAATATGAATAGAGTAAAGTTAGAAGCCCTCAAACAGATTTTGGAAGAGGAAGAAAGGGCTTCTCAAACTCTGAGTCTCCTCTTTGAGTACACTGAAGATCTGATGTCAGAGGAAGAGCCTTGAATGCAAAGGGAAGACTTCTAGGAATGTATTGAATGCGTTTCTTCCTTGTTTTGCTTGTCTTTTCTCTCAATAGACTCTTGGTAGTTGGAAAAACACTTAATGCACAGATGGAGTGACTCTCTTGACATCTACTACTGTTCACTCTAGCTATTTAAGCAGTCCTCCTTGAAAAATAGCCGTTAGACACTGATTTGTGGCTGTTCTGCACAGTCTGCACCTCCTGACAATGTATCCGTTGGGGTCGGAGTCAACTTGGCTGTTGCTGGAGTCGACTCATGCTTTGCTGGAGATGACTCGCCAACTGTCTAGGATTTGAATTAAAGTGCTGTCCCAACCTAGAGTCGACTCAGGCCAAACCTGGAGTCGACTCGCCAATATCTGAATATGACTCGGCACTTTTGGAGACGGCACGTTCTCAGGATTTCAGAGATTTATTTTTCTGCATTTCTCTCTCGAGTCGACTCGGATCATCTTAGAGTCGACTCGTCTCTCAAAGCCCAAAAACTGATCCTCCGTCTTTTGAGTCGAACTGCCTCTGAGTCGACTCGCACTTTGTTGGGGTCGACTCAGCTAACTTGGGGTCGACTCTCGTATTCTCGAAGTCGACTCGTTCACAGAGTCACTATGTTTGGTTTTCTGCCTTTCAGTCTGCTTTCCTCTGAGAGTCGACTCTGGCATGATTAGGAGTCGACTCGCCAAACTTCGGAGTCGACTCGTAACCTTCTGGAGTCGACTCGTTTGTAGGGTCTAAAAACCATCGTTCTGTCTTTCTTCTGTTACCCTTTGGAGTCGACTCGTAAACGTCGGGAGTCAACTCGGCAAGCATCAAAGTCGACTCGAAATCTTCAGGAGTCGACTCGGTGACAGGATCTAAAATTCATTTTTCTGTCCTCTGTTTGTTCTCAGTCGGAGTCGACTCGTAGTGTACCAGAGTCGACTTGAGCTTGTGCCAGAACCTCTGAAACACTTGGAGTCGACTCGTAATCTTCCAAAGTCGACTCGAGCTTCAGACTTTGGTTCAAACTGAGTTCAACACTCAGCCAAAATATTTTGAACCAAAGCTTGAGACACTTAAAAGGAAATTCACATATATTTTGCCTGAAATACTAGATTGAATTCATTAGTATAACATAAAATATACTCAAATACTTTGAGCTCATCAAAATCAAATAGGAGTATAATCAATCACTCCACAATCTTTCCCTTTTTGATAATGAGAAAACATTGAGTATTTGTTAAGTGAATTGCCCAACCAAAAGGTGATTTATAGTAAAGTTTTGAAATGAATTCAAATTTCTGTTATTTAATTTATCCAAAATTGAAAGGAATGAATCAGTAAATTCTGAAATTAAAGCTCCTCCTTTCATTTGGAATTATATAAGCCTTCATATCATGCAATCAATTGTTTGGCTTATATGTGTTTAATGAATTTGCTTTCTTAAGATTCAGATTCTCCCCCTCAACATATGCATTCAATTTTGTTTAGGTTCTCTGAATTTTCTTTTAATGTCTTCAAGAGCTTAAATTCTTACTTTCAGAGGAAAAATCTGACAATTTGTTCTTGAGTATGATTCAACTAATCTCCGAATATTCCTTGAATAGATTCTGAAGATTACTCCTTGAGGAGCTCCAACAGAGAGATAATAAGCCTCGAGGTATCGAATCCACTAAGAACAAATTACTCTTTTTGCTTTTAGGATTTTCTTTTTAGTGCTTTTCTTTACATCATATTTTCTCCCCCTTTTTGTCATCATAGCAAAAAGGCACAAAACACAGAAAAGTATGAGAACTCAAATTGCACAGTTTTGAAAGAAAATTTCTACTCATTATATTAATGTCAAATTGAGTACAAGTGTGAATACATAATAGAAAAGGTCCTCAAGGGACTGTACATCATAAAATAAAAAAATACACTAGGATTTCTTTGTAGTGGAGGATGTGGCTCCCGTACTCAGTCTAGTATGTTTTATGACCAAGCTTAGCCCCTCAGAGACGTTCCCTAGTTGTTCAATGATCTTCGAGGTGGCCCTAGACTGTATCGAAGTGAGCTGGGTCACACTTTCTTGGAGGGTGTCAAGTTTGGAGATTAAGGCATTTGCTAGCCTTTCTGCATCCTGATTCTGGCTACCTAGCTCATTTCTGATGCTATCTCGCATCTTTCTCGTGTCATCCTTTACGTCGCTATTATTCTGGTATTGAGCTTGGACTAGGCTCCTCATGTTGTAGATTTTCTCCTTCAGGTCTGCTACCATCTTGGACACGGCTACTAAGGAGGGAACAACATTAGTGGAGGGAGCAGTCAGGGGACCTCGGAGCTCTCTCAACAAGTCATCTCTCAGCTCCCTCACAATCTCCTGTCTCATCTCTTGGAGCTGCTCAGGACAGATCCTGACCTCTAGGGGCTGCTGAGGTGGTGGCGTAGTGGAGGGTCCAGCTGAAGTGGATGGCTCAGCATGGGCAGAAGGAGTCGACTCGGGCCTTGTTGGAGTCGACTCGGCTAACTTGGGGGTCGACTCTGAAATACTTGGAGTCGACTCGTTCACAGGATCTCCAAGACTGAGTCTCTGCCTTTCAGACTGTTCTTCTCTAGGAGTCGACTCGGAAAAACTGGAAGTCGACTCGGCTAATGTGGAAGATTCTGCAGTCTCATTGTTAGTATGCAATTGAAGCACATGTGAGCTAATCTGAGATTTATCATAAATATTTCTTAAAGTATCCCAGATTTCTTTAGCAGATAAGCATGCAGAAATCTTATGAAATATAGATTCATGGATAGCACAATATAGAATGTTCATAGCATTAGCATTCAATTGTGCTAAGTCTTTTTCATTGACAGCTTAAGAGAGTGTGTGAGGGCCATTTATAATGATATTCCATATTTTATAGTTTTGTGATTGAACAAAAATTTTCATTCTAGCTTTTCATTGAATATAGTAAGTTCCATCAAACAGTGGAGGTCTATTTATGGAAAGTCCCTCGGCAAATAATATGTTATGTGGGGTTGACATAATCTTTAGCTCTAGTCGGTTAAGACTATAATTAATAGAAGAGCACCTACTCTGATACCACTTGTTGCCCAAGGTGACAACCCAAGAGGAGGGGTGAATTGGGTTTTCTAAAAATTATGTTCCCTAATTTTTACTTTGAATAGAATGCAGCGGAATGATAAGATGTTATTTACTTAAGCTCTAGGCAATTACAAGTAAAGCAGTGGAAAATTAAGCTAGAGCAATTATACTATGGCTTTAGGGTGCAATTGGTCTAAAATTAACTTATAGTTGTATGATCAATTTTAATCTATGTGTATGGTAAGAATGGAGTGGAAGCTAAGCAAGTTCTAAACAATCACTTATAACTCTATAGAAAACAAAGCTAGAGATATTATACAATCAAGCATGAATGTAAGACATGAAATACAAGAGATAAGGCATCACAAACACAAAGATGTATAGTGGTTCGGTGCACCCCATTACCTACATCCACTCTCCAAGACCTCTTGAAAATTTTACTATAATTCCTCAGATTACAGTCGGTTGTTTTACAAGCTCACAACCCAACTTGTTGTTTTGCGAGATCACAACGAACTCGGTCGGTTTTCACAGGCTCACCGACTAAAACCAACCGATTGTTTTCACAGGCTCACAATCCAACCCAGTTGGTTTTCCCAAAGGCTCACCAACCACAACCTTACAACGATTGTTTTCCGGGTTCACAATCAACCCAGTTGGTTTTCCCAAAGGCTCACCAACCACAACCTTACAACGTTGGTTTTCCCTTTGCCTCACCAACAAACCTTAACCCCTTGATTCAATCCCTTGATTGAATCAAGTTACAAGATATTAGAACAAGAATTTAAAACAAATACAAGCATCTTAAACAAGCAAATATAGCAATGTAAACAAGTAGAGTAAAGAGAAGAAGCCCTCAAACAAATTTGTAGATGAAGGAACTCGGCTTCTTCTTTACTTGACCCTCTTCTGATTTGGCACGAGGTAGAAGATCACTGAGGCAGCACACAGTTGAAGAGGAAGCTTTGGGATTCACTTGGATGCTCTTCTTCTCTCTATTTCGCTTTTGTTGCTGGTGGTCCAAACGGAGAACGATTGGCACAGTGGTGTGAACGGGGTTCCGTTTGAGTTGCCTTGGTTGGTGTTGATTGCGCTCCACCTTCCACCGGGAAACCTGCAAGCAAGCCTCGCACCACCACTGGGGTAGTGAGGGCCCTCCGACGATCAAGTCAGAGGAGATTGGAGGAGAAGGAGAGATAATAGTAGCAAGTAAGAGAATGCTCTGGAAGTTCTTGCTTACCACCCCCCCTCCTCCCCCCAGCCGCATATATACCAGGCTGGGGGTCTTTCAGGGGGGTTCGTCATCGTGGGGCACGATGGAGCTGCCACTGACACGGGCCGTTACAGGGGCATCGTGGGGCAGCGCTGGGTACGGTCATGACAGGGCGTAGTGGAGATCCGCCTTGTACGGCTGTTACAGGGGATCGTGGAGCAGCGCCAGATACAACCGTTGCAGGGAGTAGTGGAGCAGGAGGCTGCGGTGTGCCCTCTGGGGAATAGCCTGTCGTTATCGAGAGATGTCCGGACTCGGGGTCGGGCTGCGGAGACGAAGATGTCCGACTCGGGGTCGGATTGCTGGATCAAGGGGCTGCCGACTCGGGGTCGGGCTGCGGAGCCGAAGATGTCCGACTCGGGGTCGGATTGCTGGATCAAGGGGCTGCCGACTCGGGGTCGGGCTGCGGAGCCGAAGATGTCCGACTCGGGTCGGATTGATGGATCAAGGGGCTGCCGTAGTCTTCCTGGGCGCGCGTGCCGGTCACGTGGGGCATGGTGGCTAAGTTCCCCCGTAACAGTAGCCCCCCACTTCCGAGCCCGGAACCAGAAGGAGAACGGGTGAAGGGAGTGATGCTTCGAGATTGCCGCCATCCCTCGGAGAGGCGCGCGCGCTTCGAGCTCCCCGCCTTCTTTATGGCGTATGGCGGTTGTTGCTGACCTGGCAGTCTGAGGATTTCGGCGGACATCCTTCCTTAATGGCGTCGATTCGCCTTTGGGGCGCGAGCGACCCTTCGGCAGCCAGGCGTCCTCTGGCGTCACCGAGGCGTCACCCACCTTTCTGCCTATTTAACCGGGGGCCCTCCTCCGTCCGCCTTTCTCTTTACAGACATCTTCGAGTTTCTCCTTTGCGCTGCCGTCATTGCCGTCGGACTGTTCGCTTGCTCCTCCTTTGACGCTCTCGGAGCCGTTCTTCCTTCTCTTCCGGTGAGTTGCCCCATTCTTCGGGCGCTAGGCCAGGTATCTGAGGGTTAGGCCTCAGGGAATTCTTCCGGCGCTAAGCCAGGCATCCAAGGGTTAGGCCTCAGGAAATTCTTCCGGCGCTAGGCCAGGCATCCGAGGGTTAGGCCTCAGGAACTTCTTCCGGCGCTAAGCCAGGCATCCGAGGGTTAGGCCTCAGGAAATTCTTCCGGCGCTAGGCCAGGCATCCGAGGGTTAGGCCTTAGAAACTTCTTCCGGCGCTAAGCCAGGCATCCGAGGGTTAGGCCTCAGGAACTTCTTCCGGCGCTAAGCCAGGCATCCGAGGGTTAGGCCTCAGGAAATTCTTCCGGCACTAGGCCAGGCATCCGAGGGTTAGGCCTCAGGAAATTCTTCCGGCACTAGGCCAAGCATCCGAGGGTTAGGCCTCAGGAAATTCTTCCGGCACTAAGCCAGGCATCCGAGGGTTAGGCCTCAGGAACTTCTTCCGGCGCTAAGCCAGGCATCCGAGGGTTAGGCCTCAGGAAATTCCGCTCATTGGTCGGCCAAGGCTGGCGCAAGCCGAGGCGACCGGTCGGGGCTTCAGGCTAGTTTGCTCCCGGGATGATCATCGGGTTAGCCTGGCATCCGAGGGCCGAGCCTCGGGAGATTCCGCTCGTTGGTCGGCCAAGGCTGGCGCAAGCCGAGGCGACCGGTCGGGGCTTCAGGCTAGTCTGCTCCCGGATGATCATCGGGTAGCCTGGCATCCGAGGGCCGAGCCTCGGGAAATTCCGCTCGTTGGTCGGCCAAGGCTGGCGCAAGCCCGAGGCGACCGGTCGGGGCTTCAGGCTAGTCTGCTCCCGAATGATCATCGGGTTAGCCTGGCATCTGAGGGCCGAGCCTCGAGAAATTCCGCTCGTTGGTCGGCCAAGGCTGGCGCAAGCCGAGGCGACCGGTCGGGGCTTCAGGCTAGTCTGCTTCCGAGATGATCATCGGGTTAGCCTGGCATCCGAGGGCCGAGCCTCGGAAAATTTCGCTCGTTGGTCGGCCAGGCTGGCGCAAGCCGAGGCGACCGGTCGGGGGCTTCAGGCTAGTCTGCTCCCGGGATGATCATCGGGTAGCCTGGCATCCGAGGGCCGAGCCTCGAGAAATTCCGCTCGTTGGTCGGCCAAGGCTGGCGCAAGCCGAGGCGACCGGTCGGGGCTTCAGGCTAGTCTGCTCCCGGGATGATCATCGGGTTAGCCTGGCATCCGAGGGCCGAGCCTCGGAAAATTCCGCTCGTTGGTCGGCCAAGGCTGGCGCAAGCCGAGGCGACCGGTCGGGGCTTCAGGCTAGTCTGCTCCCGGGATGATCATCGGGTTAGCCTGGCATCCGAGGGCCGAGCCTCGGAAAATTCCCGCTCGTTGGTCGGCCAAGGCTGGCGCAAGCCGAGGCGACCGGTCGGGGCTTCAGGCTAGTCTGCTCCCGGGATGATCATCGGGTTAGCCTGGCATCCGAGGGCCGAGCCTCGGGAAATTCCCGCTCGCTGGTCGTGCGCCTGTCGCTTGCCGCCCGACGGGATTTCTCCGTGGCCAGCTGCGATCGTGTTTCTCCTCCTCTCCAAGCGCCGCCTGGGGAACACTAGATGGGCATTAAATGCTAATTAAGGGGTTACCTGGGAAATTCGGATCGCCAGTTTGCTGCTTGCGAGGAGTGTCAGTTAAGCGGCCGCGATACGCGCGTTCTTCGAGGCGGATGCGGCCTGGGCGCGAGCGGAGATATGTGGACCCTAGGGGTACAGGCCACTCGGAGTGTCCTGCACAAAGAATGCGATTAAGGAGAATAACGCTTAGGAAATCGCGGGAAGATACGCCTCGAGAGCCGGATCGGCTCCGGATTCAATGCGCCCGCATTTATTGGAGCCACCCGCATCGGAACGACCGGGGGGCCGCAGTTTGGCTATAAATATAGGTGCAGGTGCGATGGAGCCTGCCAAGCCGGAGCTGTTCAGGTTTTCATGGATCGTGGGCCTCCTCTCCGGCGCATGGTTGAGAGACCCCTACCGAAGGAACGGGAGGCGCGCCCTTTGCGACTTTCGCCAACTAGCCGTTTCATCTGGGATCAACAAGGAGGTTCTCCCCGGCGGAACTCCGCTCTAGGCGTTTCATCCGGATCACGTCTCCCCTCCTTGAAGTTCGGCCTCCCGATTGAGCTCCGCACCAGGCGCTTGATCCGGGACTGCGCCTCCATATGCTCTTCTCCCTTGTATTCCTTCTCTCCCCTAACACTGGGGAGGACCGGAATATCCCTTGGAGGTGGCGTTCCCTGGAGGCAGAGGGAGCTTCGTCCTGCGGCGGCTCCTCGTCTTTTTCGTGAGGCGTGGATGGCGCCTCTGGGTAGGAGCAGTGTGGACTTCTCCTTCGTCCACTTCTTCTTCATCCGCGCTGGCTCTTCGTCTTTTTCGTGAGACGTCGATGGCGCCTCCGGTTGGAGGCACCCACTTCCGGTGGGATTGCAGCCGCTTCGGATGGAGATTTCGGGATCCCAGATCTCCAGCTCCTCGAGTCTCCACCTCTTCTTTACTTTCTTTACACCCTAATTCCCCTCTGGGAATTCCTTGTAATCACACGAGCACGCCGTTGTAAACCAGAAATATTGAAATGAAAAGTGTTATACATTTTGAACTGTCTTTCTGGCATTGTCGTTCTACTGGTAATACATCCGCAGGTTAGCGGAATTCCAGCTTCTTGGAATTTCTCGACCATTTAGGGCCTCCCAACTGGTAGGAGCCAGGTCGGTTTACCCAGCGAACCCTATAGCGGGCCTTCCCAATTTGGCGCTAGCTTCGCCACCTTCTGCAGGTTGAAGACTGCTTTAGCTCGCCTTAGCACCAGATCTCCGATCTGAAAAAGCTTCGGTCGGACCTTGGAGTTGTAATTCGGGCCACCCTCCGCTGATACATCGCCCATCCGAACCTGCGCCATTTCCCTCGCTTCTTCCAAGAGATCCAGTTCCCTTGGAGTTGCTCCGAATTGGCCTCGGGGTCGGTGCGCGGCCACCCGAGGTGAGGGGAGTCCGAGCTCCACGGGGACAACGGCTTCCGTGCCATCAAACTGAGCTTCCACTATCCACAAGAACACGCCTTACATCATAGTTTGCCATAGTGAGGGAGATCACCATGGCGTCATCGTGGGGGGTCTGAACCCCCTTTACATCTTCATCACAAAAAGTGATTACATTACCGACCCTCTGCCTCTTTGCGACGGCTGCCCCTGACGCTTCAGTCGAGCCCCCTGCGTTCCTCTCGGCCGGGGGCAGCCCCCAGTGATAGTGTGGATCACGCCCGCGACGGGTCGATTCTGCTCCGAGGCTCCTGAGGGGCCGGGTCGGCCGGACGCGGGTCTGCAGGGGGACGTCGGTCGTTCACATATCGACCGAGACGCCCTCGGCGGATGAGGAGCCTCGATCTCGTCCCGAAGCTGAAGCAGTCTTCGGTGTCGTGGCCGTGGTCCCGGTGGTTACTCACAGTACGCCCGAGAGGGCCTCCTCCCAGGAATCTTCTTCATCTGTCTCGGGACCGGGAGGTCCTCCCGCCCCTTGATTTCCATGAGGATCTGGGCCGGGGAGCAGGAGAGGAGTCTACCGGTTTGAAACGTCGGGGCGGAGAACGAGGGCGTAGGGCGCCGTGGTTCCTCGCCGGCGACAGGCTTCTGCGCCGACGTTGAGCGTCGGCTCCTCCTCTGGCGTGCCTCTTTTCGCCTTTTCTTCCCGAGCTTTGGAGGGATCGCGGCGGCCTCCTTGCTCCGGTGGGCGGCCGCTCCTCGGCGTCCGCATACTGGTTCGCCCGGGACAACAGCTCCGGGAAGCTCCGCGGCAGGCGTTTGTCCAGGAAGAAGGTGAGTCTGCCCTTTCGGAAGCCACGCTTCAGGGCTGAAAGAGCCACCTCCTGGCTCAGGTTCCGGACTTCCAGCGTAGCCTTGTTGAAGCGGGTAAGATAATCCCGCAAGCTTTCTCCCTCGTTTTGCCGGACATCAAAGAGGGAGTCGGAGACCAGTCGCCGCCGGCTACTGACGGCGAAATGGGTGATGAAGAGGCGAGTAAACTGGTCGAAGGACTGGATTGAGTTAGCTCCAAGCCGGCGAACCAACGCCCTTGCCGGCCACGGAGGGTCGCCGGGAAGGCCTTGCAGAGGAGAGGATCTGATGCTCCGTGGAGGAGCATAAGGGTCCTGAAACTCTCGACGTGACCCGCGGGTCCGCCGCCCGTCATAGGGCTCGATCGCCGGCATTTTAAACCCCGGCGGATTCGGGGTCCGCAGGATCCTCGAGGCAAGCGCCGGCTGGGAGGAGATCTCCAAGTCGGCGAAGGATCTTTGGAGTGGCCCTTCAGGACCTGGAGTTATCGGTGGAGATCGTCCACCCGCCGGTCCAGGGAGCGCGACCGATGGGTGGGAGACAAGGTGCACGAGAGGGGACCGACTGGAGCGCGGGTTCCTTGAGGACTGGGGGTCTGGGAACGCGCCCGGGCCCGCCTCTCGTACCCCGTGCAGCTCCGATGGGAAGGTCCCGGCAGAATGGACCGTGCTCGAGAATCTTCCTCGCGCCGGCGCTCCTCCCATGGGAGAGGAAGGAGTGCGGGTTGAGGAGGACAGGTGAGCGCTCAGGGAGCAGCGGCTCCTGGGCCCGCTGCGGTGCCCGAGACATCACACCCTGCAGGTTCTGCACAGCCTCCGCGAGGGTGCGAACCTGCGGGCTAACTGGTCGAACTGAGCGGCTTCGACCATCTGAATGGGGGGTGGAACGGTGGAGTGTTGCTGAGAATGTGTTGGAGACGCAGCGGCCTCCCGGCCGGAGGCTCGAGAGGCCCCGCGACCGGAGGCATTGGAAGCTCCACGACCACCTCGCCGTGCCATTACGATCGCTCTGAGATTCGGTGCCCTTCCTCTAGCGCCAACTGTTGCTGGTGGTCCAAACCGAGAACGATTGGCACAGCGGTGTGAACGGGGTTCCGTTTGAGTTGCCTTGGTTGGTGTTGATTGCGCTCCACCTTCCACCGGAAAACTGCAAGCAAGCTCGCACCACCACTAGGTAGTGGGGGCCCTCCGACGATCAGTCAGAGGAGATTGGAGGAGAAGGAGAGATAATAGTAGCAAGTAAGAGAATGCTCTGGAAGTTCTTACTTACCACCCCCCCTCCTCCCCCAGCCGCATATATACTAGGCTGGGGGGTCTTTCAGGGGGGTTCATCATCGTGGGGCACGATGGAGCTGCCACTGACACGGCTGTTACAGGGCGTCGTGGGGCAGCGCTGGGTACGGTCATGACAGGGCGTAGTGGAGCTCCGCCTTGTACGGCTGTTACAGGGGATCGTGGAGCAGCGCCAGATACAACCGTTGCAGGGAGTAGTGGAGCAGGAGGCTGCGGCGTGCCTCTGGGGAATAGCCTGTCGTTATCGAGAGATGTCTGACTCGGGTCGGGCTGCGGAGACGAAGATGTCCGACTCGGGTCGGATTGCCGGATCAAGGGGCTGCCGACTCGGGGTCGGGCTGCGGAGCCGAAGATGTCCGACTCGGGGTCGGATTGCTGGATCAAGGGGCTGCCGACTCGGGGTCGGGCTGCGGAGCCGAAGATGTCCGACTCGGGGTCGGATTGCTGGATCAAGGGGCTGCCATAGTCTTCCTGGGCGCGCGTGCCGGTCACGTGGGGCATGGTGGCTAAGTTCCCCCGTAACAGCTTTGAATGGCCCTTTTGTGCTTTTGGGAGATTTTTCTTTGAGATCTCTTTCCTAAGTGTTCTCTCCCACTTCCATGCCTTCTCCCCTTGCTCTCTCCTTGATTTTATAGCTTTAGAGGAGTGGGAACAAAAATCTAGCCGTTAGAGACAAAAATAGAGCCGTTGGAGTTGAGAAAAAACTAGCCGTTATGCCTCCCAGCATGCTGGAGTCGACTCGACTGAAGTAGGAGTCGACTCGGCTGAAAATCAACTCTCTGTTTTTTATCTGTTTGCAGTCCTAGAGTCGACCTGCAGTCTCGGAGTCGACTCGAGCACTGTAGCACTGAAAATCAACTCTCTATTTTTTGTCTGTTTGCAGTCCTGGAGTCGACCTGCAGTCTCGGAGTCGATCTCGGAGTCGACTCGAGCACTGTAGCACTGAAAATCAACTCTCTGTCTTTTTGTCTGTTCTCAGTCGGAGTCGACTCGCAAAGTCCCGGAGTCGACTCGAGCACTGATCCTTGAAACTCCAGAGTGCCAGAGTCGACTCTGAACTTCCAGGAGTCGACTCGAGGACTATTCTTTTGAATCTTTCTTTGAATTTGCTCCTCCAACTTGAATCCTTTGAACTTGAAACTTGGGCCAGTAAAGTGTAGCTTTCTTCCAACTTTTCTTGAGAGCTTTTGAGGTCTTCTTGTATTTTTCCAACTTGCTATGTTCCTTGCAAAACAAATTATCTTTATTCTTGCAACACAAATATTAGTATTTATACTTCAAGATTTTGTGATCATCAAAATCAATCTTTAAATCAATCTTTGGGTCATCACATCCCCTCCCCTCTTGGGTTGTCTTCTTGGGCAACAAGTGGTATCAGAGCCGGAGCTCTTATATTAAAAGAGTAAAAGATCAAAATGACAACCCCTTTTGGATCTTCTCTTAGTGAGGGGCAATCCACCAATAGGCCTCCATTTTTTAATGGAACCAACTACACCTATTGGAAGGCTAGGATGAGGATATTCATCCAAGCCCAAGACTATGATGTTTGGAGCATCATAGTCAATGGACCATACATTCCTTCTATTTATGTAGATAACATTGCTATACCCAAGCTTGAAAAAGATTGGGATGACAATGATAGAAGGAAGGCACAACTAAATGCCAAAGCAATGATTACTGTGCCTTGGACCATAATGAATTCAATAGAATCTCTACTTGCAATTCTGCAAAAGAGATATGGGATAGACTTGAAGTGACCCACGAGGGCACGAATCAAGTAAAAGAATTGATGAGAGCACAAAAGTGCGATCTATACATCACTTAAATTAGTATTATTGCTAACAAATAATGATAGAAGTGCTGTTTATTATATTTTTGTGGGGTGCAGATGATCGTAAATCATAGCTAAAATGCGCATAAGGTTAGCCACATTTGCACACTAAAAGGAGTATTAGCAGACCAAGTTCAGCCTGATGGAGCAGTAGCCAAAGGGGCCTAGATTCATTATCCAGAAGGATCCAACGGTCCATGGGGTTCATAATAGCATGCCCATTATCTTCCAGCATCTCGTGCGTCCCAGCTTCTTCTGCATCTTAAGCCCAGGCGCCAACATTCTAATTCTTCCGTATGCAATCTCCCGCACCCACAGCTCTCCCAGCCTTCTCCCGTGATTCTCCCGCATCCCCTGCTTCTGGATCCGTATCTCATCTAGATCCCAGTCTTCCGCGATCGGATCTCCTGGCTTCATTCACCGTCTATCTCTTATGGATTCGCATGCAACCAATTCCCAGCATCCCGACCACGAGATCCAGTCGTCTGTGTGCAATTCATCTGCATCCTTCCGCGATGGAACAATAGGGAATCCCAGAGCCCACGATCATGCCAAGCGTCCGTGAGCCAGCATTGGACTCTCCAGCGATTTTAGTGCCCTGTATCTTAGCTGCCTCCGTGATCAGCTCGCTTCCGCTCATCCATGCATTCATCCAAGTCCCAACAAGCCTTCCGCGATGCAAGCAATCGCGATCAGCTCCCGAGCGCCTCTGTGCATCCATTTGAAGAAGATCAGGATCTCACGCGCTTCATCTTCAACCGTCCGCGTGTAATCTTCTCAATCCCAGCCGTTTGAAGAAAGGATCCATCGCGGCATATATAGGTTTTTTTCTCGGCTGGGAGGGATCATCCCTCATTCGAAAAACAGAGCCTCAGCCCCTGTCATTGAAAAAAAGAAGAAGAAAGGGAAACAGGGGAGCCCCTGTTTCCGAAAAAAAAAAGAAAAAGAAAAAGAAAAAAAAGGAAAATGAAAGGGGGATTAATGTGAATGAGTGGCTGATTCTTAGGGAGGGTGATGGAGGAACCTTTGATGTATTGCTCTTTGAAGTAAACTCTAAACTTTTGCTCTTATGATTTATATTTTTATGTGTTATGTTCTTGCATAGTTATTTCGTAGATAGATTTTAATGGATTATGATTATTGATATGGATTGCTTTAGTATTTGATTCGTCGTAGACGTAAAGCACGATGAATGCTTAGAAATTGAGTTCATATGTTCATAAAATATACCATGATTAGATCTATCCTACTTTAATCTTTAATCAAGAACCATAGAGTTTATTCTTGGATGCAATATATCAAGGGGGATTCCAGATCCCTACCATTTTATTTCATTGAACTTTGTTTATTGATTATTATTCTCATTTAATTTCTGAAAATCAAAACATCATTTTAATCCACAAATTTATTGAATTAATTAATCTAAAATTATATTAAATAATCTATATATATTTCGTTCCCTGAGGATTCGACCTCGGACTCCCGAGAATTTACTACTTGTGCGATTCTCCTGCACTTGGGAGATTATTTATTTTTGCATCAAGTTTTTGGCGCCGTTGCCGGGGAACGGCTGATTTATTAGTATAATTTTAGATTTAATTAGTACTTAGTAGTTAGTCTTTTTCTTTCGAAAAAAAAAAATCTTTATTGCTGTTTTTTTATTCCCTGCACAGTCTGCATCAAACTCTGATATCTGAGTAATCCACCGTCTGATTGACTCAAATTTGTCGGTGCAGGACCATGTTTCTTTCATCTGAACGGTCTGATTGATATTCTGATTTTTACGACCATTAAATTAATATAAACTTGCTGCTGTCTGCTTTGAATTTTCTGTGTTTAATTTTTTTTTTAGAATCAGAATTTTATTATTATCATATCTCATTAACCCTTGTTGCTATTGAAAATTGATAAGAACTTTAAGAAAAGATCAAGGGTAATCATTAAAAAAAAACAAAAAAAAAATAAATAAACTCTGAAATTTTGTATGCTAGGTTGGAATAGGGACAACACTGGACGTCTGAGTCGACAACTTTTGACAATTCCTTAGATCACATTATTGAAACTTTTCGCAAAATCTCAGATCTGGTGAGATGGCTGATGAGATGTAGGAAGTCACCATGGTAATGAAGGTAGACCCCCAGTTATGACACTTCGACAATACTTACATCCCACTAGGACTAGTCAACCTTCATGCATGATTATTCCTGAAAATGTAGGACACTTTGAAATCAAACCAGGAGTAATTCAATTGCTGCCAAGTATCATGGAATGGAATCCGAGAACCCTTATCTTCACCTTAAGGATTTTGAGGAAATTAGCATCACATTTAGAGTGCCAAATGTATCGGAAGATGTCCTTAAATTGACCTTGTTTCCTTTTTCCTTAAAGGATAAAGCCAAAACATGGCTGAACTCCTTGAGACCTAGATCGCTAGGAACATGGCATGATATGCAAAGAGAATTCTTGAAAAAATTCTTTCCCGCACAAAGGACTAACTTTTTGAAAAGGCACATTAGTAATTTCCAACAAAAAGACCATGAAACATTTTATGAATGCTGGGAGAGATTTAAAGATTTGCTTCTCTCTTGTCCTCATCATGGGTTTGAAACATGGAGAACCATTAGTTTCTTTTACGAAGGGTTGTCTCCACAGTTAAAACAATTTATAGAGACTATGTGCAATGGTCTATTTTGGAAAAGCAACCCGATGAGGCATGGGACTATTTAGACTCTCTCGCAGAGACTGCACAATTATGGGATACAGGGGATAGAGTGAATAAACCTTTGCCTAAGCCTACTAGCATTCCACACGGGGGCCTTTACAACCTTATACTCAGGATGATATTCAGGCTAAAATGGCAGCCCTTACTAGGAAGGTAGAGGAAATTGAACTTAGAAGGATTGAACCCGTCAAGACCGTAGAACATAACAGCGAGTGTTGTAGGATTTGCGAGATGCCTGGCCATCTCATCACTGATTGCCCCACAATACCCGCATTCAAGGAAGTCTTGCACGATCAGGCCAATGTTATGAATACCTATCAAAAATCTTTCAATAATCCTTTTTCGGGTACTTACAACCCTGGATGGAAGAACCATCCAAATTTCAGGTGGAGGAATGACCAACCTCAACAAGTATATAACCCAACTCCTCCACCTCCGCAACCTCATTATGCACACGCACCCCCTCAAAAATCCAGTCTCGAAGAAACTTTGCAATCTTTCATGCAAGGTCAAGCTAAAATCAATGATGAATTAAGAAATCAACTGACAACGCTGACCACTGCTTTAAGTGCTCAAGAGAAGGTAAGCTACCAGCTCAACCACAACCTAACCCTCAAGTCTATGGCGGTAGCAATGCATCATCTTCAACTTCGCATAAAGAACAAGCAAAGAGTATAATAACTTTGCGAAGTGGAAAGTTATTGACCGACCAGTCCCAGAACAAACACAAGTCATACCTGATTCTGACCCTAAAGACAAAAGAAAAGGATAATGAAGAAACTGAAGCACCAACATCTACTGAAAAAATTGAATGTCCTTTTCCTGCACCATTTCCACAAAGATTAAAGCCCTTGCAAAAGCTTGAACCAAACTCTGAAATTCTTGAGCTTTTTAAGCAAGTAAAAATCAATGTACCTCTTCTTGATGCAATCAAACAAGTGCCTTCCTATGCAAAATTTTTAAAAGATTTGTGCACTGTCAAGCGTCGTTTAAATGTCAAGAAGAAGGCATTTCTGGCTGAAAATGTGAGTGCAATTTTACAGCATAACATTCTTCCTAAATATAAGGATCCAGGTTGCCCAACTATCTCGTGCATCATTGGCAATTTTAGGATTGAGCGAGCATTGCTAGATTTAGGAGCGAGTGTGAACTTGTTGCCATATACGGTATATGAGCAACTCGGTTTGGGTGAGTTGAAGCCAACAACTGTGACCTTACAATTAGCTGACAGGTCAGTGAAGGTCCTAGAGGGATTATCGAAGATGTGTTGGTCCAAGTAGACAAGTTCTATTTTCCTGTTGACTTTATCGTACTGGACACACATCCGGCTTCCAATTCACCATCTCAGATTCCGGTCATCTTAGGACGTCCATTCCTTGCAACTTCTAATGCATTGATCAATTGTAGGAATGGTGTCATGAAGCTTTCTTTTGGCAATATGACCTTGGAACTGAACGTCTTTAGTATAGGTAAACAACCCAGTGATCATGAAGAAAGTAAAGAAGTTGAATGGGTTGAAACCATTGCGGAAGAATATTTGTTAAAAGAAACATTTACTGAATCGGCCGACAATGGTTTGATAGATTGGTGTTCTGAAGGTACTGCTGATGATGGTCCCACCTTTTTAGATAACTCGGATGTATGATGGTCAATGGGTGGAGACCGAGAATAGAGGAATTTGAACAGTTGCCATCTCGAGAAGCAAAGATAGTACCATCCCATGAACAAGCACCTAAGCTCGAGTTGAAACCTTTACCGAAGGAACTCAAGTATGCCTTTCTTGGATCCGATGACACTTTTCCTATAATCATCTCATCTGATCTTGATCATGCCCAAGAAAGAAAATTACTTGGTGTTCTAAAGAATCATAAGGAGCTTTAGGGTGGTCTATTGCGACTTGAAGGGGATTAGCCCTTTAATTTGCACGCACCGGATATATTTGGAGGACAATGCCAAAACCACAAGGCAAATGCAACGCAGGTTGAATCCTACGATGAGAGATGTGGTTAAAGCAGAAGTCCTCAAGTTGCTTGACGTGGGTATTATTTACCCAATTTCCGATAGCAAGTGGGTAAGTCCTACTCAAGTCGTGCCCAAAAAAGCAGGTCTGACGGTAGTCAAAAATGAGCAGGGTGAACTAGTCCCAACTCGTTCCGACGAGTTGGCGCATGTGTGTTGACTACCGAAAATTGAATTTGGTCACTAGGAAAGATCACTTTCCCTACCCTTCCTAGACCAAGTTTTGGAAAGAGTTGCAGGACACAATTTTATTGTTTTCTCGATGGCTATTCCGGATACTACCAAATCGAGATTTCACCAGGATCAAGAGAAGACTATTCACTTGTCCTTTTGGCACATTCGCTTTCCGTCGGATGCCATTCGGGTTGTGTAATGCACCTGCAACATTCCAAAGATGCATGCTCAGATTTTTAGAAGTGTTTATGGATGATTTTCTGTTTTTGGCGATTCTTTTGATGATTGTTTCACATTTACAAGCAGTCTTAGCTCGATGCATGGAAAAGAATCTGATACTGAATTGGGAGAAATGCCACTTCATGGTGCCAAAGGGAATTGTCCTAGGACATATTGTTTCATCGAAGGGCATGGAAGTTGATAGAGCTAAGATTGACTTAATCGCCAAGCTACCTGCACCCAAGACGGTTAGAGATGTTAGATCATTTTTGGGTCACGCGGATTTTATAGGAGGTTCATCAAGGACTTTAGTGTCATAGCCGACCATTATGTAACCTCCTATCCCTTGATACACCGTTCAATTGGACTGAAAATGTCAAGAGGCATTCGAAAAATTGAAGCTATGCTTAGCACTGCACCCATCGTGCCACTTCATGGTGCCAAAGGAAATTGTCCTAGGACATATTGTTTCATGGAAGGGCATGGAAGTTGATAGAGCTAAGATTGACTTAATCGCCAAGCTACCTGCACCCAAGACGGTTAGAGATATTAGATCATTTTTGGGTCATGCAGGATTTTATAGGAGGTTCATCAAGGACTTTAGTGTCATAGCTCGACCATTATGTAACCTCCTATCCCTTGATACACCGTTCAATTGGACTGAAACATGTCAAGAGGCATTCGAAAAATTGAAGGCTATGCTTAGCACTGCACCCATCGTGCGACCACCTGATTGGTCATTACCTTTTGAAATCATGTGCAATGCTAGTGACTATGCGATAGGAGCTGTCCTGGGACAACACAAGGATAATAAGCCATATGTCATTTACTATGCAAGCAAAACTTTAAACGATGGTCAAATGAATTACACCACCACCGAGAAAGAATTGCTTGCAGTAGTATTTGCATTAGACAAATTTCGCTCTTATATCCTTGGTGCTCCTATTGTTATCTTTACAGATCATGCAACGCTAAAATATTTGCTAGATAAGAAAGAGGCCAAACCACGCTTAATACGATGGATACTTCTACTCCAAGAATTTGACATCACTATCAAGATAAAAAGGGAGTAGAAAATGTAGTTGCTGACCATTTATCACGGCTAGTTTTTAATGATTCGGTTGCCACAGTTGCCCATCAAAGACTCGTTCCCTGAAGAGCAATTATTTGCACTTTCTACTATGCCATGGTATGCTAATATTGTAAACTTTCTTGTCACGAACCGGATGCCGGAGCATTGGGGATCGAATGATAAGAATAATTTCTTGCGTGAAGTACGAAGTTATTATTATGATGCCCCCTATTTGTTCAAGTATTGCAATGATCAAATCTTTAGAAGATGCATTCCGGATCATGAGATACAAAGTGTACTCTCTTTTTGTCATACCAGTGCTTGCGGAGGACACTTTGCATCTAAGAAAACGGTAGCTAAGGTGTTGCAATGTGGTTTTTATTGGCCTACACTATTTAAAGATGCCCACAAGTTCTGTAGGACATGTGACCCATGTCAACGTGTTGGAAGTCTAACTCATAGGCAAATGATGCCTCTCAGCCCATTACTGCTATTGAAATTTTGACATGTGGGGCATCGATTTCATGGGCCCATTCCCACCATCTTTTTGATATGAGTACATTTTAGTAGGTGTTGAGTATGTATCAAATGGGTAGAAGCTGTGCCTTGTCGAACAAATGACCACAAACCAGTTTTAAAATTTTTTAAAGAAAACATATTTCTAGGTTTGGGATGCCTAAGGTTATAATTAGTGATGGGGGGAAAACATGTCTGTAATAACCTTTTGAGATCCTGTTACGAAAGTACGGTATCACCCATAGAATGCAACCCCTTATCACCCGCAGACTAGTGGCGAAGTAGAGTTAGCCAATCGGGAGATTAAACGGATTTTAGAGAAAACGGTGAATCCATCACGCAATGACTGATCTTTAAAACTTTCTGACGCATTATGGGCTTACCGTACTGCTTATAAAAACTATTCTTGGTATGTCCCCGTATCGGCTAGTCTATGGAAAAGCATGTGGAGTGATTGATTATAACCCTATTTGATTTGATGAGCTCAAAGCATTTGAGTATATCTTATGTTATACTAATGAATTCAATCTAGTGTTTCAACCAAATATTTGTGAATTTATGTTTAATTGTCTCTAGCTTTGGTTCAATACATTTTGGCTAAGTATGGAACTCAGTTTGAACCAAAGTCTGGAACTCGAGTCGACTCCGGAAGATTTCGAGTCGACTCCAAGTGTTTCAGACGTTCTGGCATAGGCTCGAGTCGACTCCGGCACATTACGAGTCGACTCCGACTGAGAACAGACAACAGGATAGAAAGATGAATCTCAGATCCTATCACCGAGTCGACTCCTGAAGAATTCGAGTCGACTCCGATGCTTGCCGAGTCAACTTCAGCAAAGTGCGAGTCGACTCCAAGGAGTAACAGACAGAAAGACAGAGAAAGTGTTTTGGACTCTGAGAGCCGAGTCGACTCCAGAAGAACTCGAGTCGACTCCGACGGTTGGCGAGTCGACTCCTAAAGAAGCAAGAGTCGACTCTCAGAGGAATGCAAGACTAAAAGTCAGAGAGCCAACTTCGGTGTCTGAGAGCCGAGTCGACTCCAGCAAAGTCCGAGTCGACTCCGAGGCAGTTCAACTCCCAAAGACAGAAGACCAGTTTTTGGTATCTGAGAGCCGAGTCGACTCCAACAAAGTGCGAGTCGACTCCGAGGCAGTTCAACTCCAAAGACAGAAGACCAGTTTTCTGGCTCTGAGAGCCGAGTCGACTCCAAGAGAATCCGAGTCAACTCGAGGAAGTAAACTCGAAAGAAAGATCTTTGGATTCTGAACAACGAGTCGTCTCCTGAAGGGAGAGTCATCTCCGGACATTGGCGAGTCGACTCCAGGTTTAGCCGAGTCGACTTCAGAATGGAACAGCACTTTATTTCAAATTTTGAACAGTGGGCGAGTCGTCTCCAGTAAAGCATGAGTCGACTCCAGCAACAGCCGAGTCGACTCCAGATCGAGCGAATCGACTCCGATCCCAACGGACACTTTGTCAGGAGTTGTAGATTGTGCAGAACGGCTCTAAAAGTGTGTCTAACGGCTAGTTTTTGATGGGGATTGCTTAAATAGCCAGAGTGAAAAATAATAATAAAAAAAAGAGAGACTCCATTCAAAGCAAAAGGGATTTCCACCTACCAAAGCCTCTCAAGAGTTAATACAAGAGAAAGAAGAAAGAAGTGCATTGAAATCCATCCTCCAAACGTCTTCCTCGCATTCAAGGCTCTCCTCTGACATCAGATCATCAGTGCATTCAAAGAGGAGACTCAGAGTTCGAGAAGCCCCTTCTTCCTCTTCCAAAATCTGTTTGAGGGCTTCTAACTCTACATTATTTATATTGTTCATATTTGCTTGTTAAGAAGCTTTTTCTGTACTCTTTACAAACTGTTTTCTTGTTACTTGATTCAATCAGGGGATTGAATCAAGGTTGTTGAGGTTGTTGGTGAGCCGAGGTTAAAACCAACGGTATAAGGGTTCGATTGTGATCCCGGAAAAACAATCGGGTGGTTCTAGTCGGTGAGCCTGTGAAAACCGACCGAGTTCGTTGTGATCTCGTAAAACAACAAGTTGGGTTGTGAGCTTGTAAAACAACCGGCTATAATCCGAGGAATTATAGTGAACTCCCAAGTGAAGCTCGGGGAGTGGACGTAGGAGCAAGGGTTAGCTCCGAACCACTATAAAATCTCTTATGTTTGTGATTGTTTAATTGTCTCTTCCATTCCCCTCATCCACTGCATATAGTAAACTAATTAGTCCACTTGCAATAAAGTTTAATTAGTTACTCATTAAGTTTTTAATTTGCAATTATTACTTAAAACCCAATTTACCCCCCCTCTTGGGTTGTCTTCTTGGACAACAAGTGGTATCAGAGCCGGAACTCTTCTACCAAAAGAGTAAAAGATCAAAATGACAACCCCATTTGGATCTTCTCATATTGAGGGACAGTCCACCCATAGACCTCCATTCTTCAATGGAACCGACTACTCCTATTGGAAGGCTAGGATGAGAATATTTATCCAAGCTCAAGACTATGAGATTTGGACCACCATACTTAATGGACCATACATCCATCAATTTTTGTAGAGGGTAATTACTATACCCAAACTTGAAAAGATTGGGATGACAATGATATTAGGAAGGCACAACTAAATGCCAAAGCAATGAATGTGCTTATTGTGCTTTAGACCGTAATGAATTCAATGAGGTCTCTAATTGCAATTCTGCAAAAGAGATATGGGATAGACTTGAAGTGACCCCACCGAGGGCACGAATCAAGTAAAAAGAATCTAAAATAAACATACTAGTTCATAAATATGAACTATTTAAGATGGAATCCAATGAAACTATCACTTGCATGTTTACTAGATTTACTGATATTGTTCAATGGCCTAAAAAGCCTTGGCCAAAAATTATACTAACAGTGACCTTTGTCAGAAAAATTCTTCGATGTTTGCCAAGGTCCATGGGAGGCCAAGGTGACGGCAATTCAAGAAGCCAAGGACTTGAACAAGCTTTCACTTGAGGAGCTTCTGGATCCCTGATGACGCACGAGCTCACAATGAAACAACACAAGGCGAAGAAGAATCCTCTCATAAGAAAAAGGTAATAGCCCTCAAATCTACTTCTTCTAACAAGGATTTATCTTGTAGTAGCTGCAGCGAAGAAGAAGATAATGAGGGACATGATGATGAGGCTCTTCTCATTGCGAAAGTTCAGAAAGTTCATCAACCGGAAGAAGTCCTTCATCAAAGGAGAGGTCCCTCAAGTTTCTACAACAAGGATAAAAGTAAAGGAACGGGAAAATGAAGGAATCAGATGCTATGAATGCAAGAAGACGGGACATTTCAGAGTTGACTGTCCCTTGCTTAAGAAGGGCAGCAAATATAAAGAAAAATAAAGTCCCCGTCTTCACTCTGTCCGACTCCGATTCATCATCATCCATCATCGGATGAGGAACAAGAGGAAAAGGCCAACTTCTACTCATGGCGAATGAAAATAAGGTAACATCTGAAACGCATTTAGATTTTACCTTTGATGAATTGTATGATGCGTTTAATGAATTAATGGATGAATATAAGACAATAAATCTTAAGAATAAAGAGCTAAAACTAACCAATCAATCTCACCTCCATAAATACGATAAATTAATTAAGGATAAGGATTTTATCATTAAAGAAAATTTAGAACTTAAAACAAGCAACCAAATATTAATTAAAAAAACTAATACTTTAATTAAAGATAATGAAAAACTAGTCAAGAAAATTTCAGAACTTAAAAACGATAAACAAACTATAAGAGATAATCTCACAAATGACTTAAACATACTAAAAACAAAAAAACAAAAGCTAACAAAAGAACTTGAAAAATACAAACCTTTCGTTGAAAAGTTTACATATAGTTCTGAAAAATTGGAAATGATACTTAATAATCAACGAGCTGTGTTTAATAGAGCTGGTTTAGGATACAAACCTAAGAATAAGCAAAAGCTCCTTAGTAACTTTTTTGTGATAGCAGGGGAAAGTAAAATTAAAAATATAACCTGTTTTTGCTGTGGAAAGGTAGGACATAAAGCTAATGTGTGTGACCATAGGAAGGTAGGAGCTAAAAGAAAAAATAAAAAGATTTGGGTTCCAAAAGGAACCAACTTTACTAATCTTGAAGGACCCAAGAAAACTTGGGTACCTATAATTATATGATTTCCTTTTGTAGGGTGTCTTGCAGCCAAAGTCGACAAAAACTGTTGGTACTTGGATAGTGGCTGCTCAAGACACATGACAGGTTGACAAGGAGCAATTCTTCACCCTAGAGCCTAAAAAGGGGAGGTGCAGTTGTTGGGAATTGTATCCTAAATGTCAATCGTCAGCATAATTGATTGATTGAATTTTGGTAAATAAATTGGACAAATTAATAAAGTATTTATTTGGCCATTATTCATCATTTCATCTTGAAATGAACTCTTATATGATGAAAGTCCTTAGGACTTATGTTATGATAAAGGAGGATTTATCTTTGAGTCCTTAAACTTGTTCACGACCAAATAATATGTTGTTACTTAGGACGACAACATTATCGAGATTAGGTCGTTGTGTGACATATACGTTGGTTGTCCTCTTAACCAAGGAGTGTGGAAGACACTGGTATGCCATACAGGTGAAGTGTAGGAGTACATTTTACTGAACGTGACTAATTCCGGAACGCTCTAACTGTCGAGAGGATGTTCCGAGTGGATATGGGTATAAGTTTGGCCCTCTGACCTGAGACCGCAACCTGTGACTAGCAAGCAACTCACTGTACTTTGGGTACCGCGACTACCTGAATTTCTAAATTCAGTGACGGAAGGTCACTGGGGTGCAGTCAAGTACTTGCGTAGTCAGTTGTGAGTCAAGATGGAATTGACCCCTCCTGGAAACAGGAATAATGTCTTGTGATTAATTTAACAAACCTTGACCAGGGTAATTCAGTGAGGAGTCACGGGATATCTAAAGTTAATCACATAATGGATGTACTAATTATAGGGTTGACAGTGAGCTCTAAGTCATCCTGGCATTAAGAGTCAAAGGGATTGAATTATACAGTAACCATAGTTCAGGGTTCCAGAGATATTTGCTTCGCATATATTCGGCCTATTCGGACGTCGGGTACCATTGCTAGATGGTCACATCGGATTAGTGTAGGAAGTCGTCCTATACTACCGGCTTAGGTTCGAACCTATGAGGTCACACGCATAGAAGATTCCTGATTGATCAAGAAGGCTGATGAATGATTAAGAATCATTCAGCGGGTAATTTGGTCAATTCGATTGGCAAATTATCTTATAAAATAATTAAAGTAATATTATTGGAAGGATTAATTAGTAATTAGATTGCTAATGAAACTCAATTGGATTGAGTAATTAGACTAAGGATGAGCCAAATTGAATTAGATTCAATTCTGGGCTCAATCAAGGTTTTTGACCTGATTGGATTAGGTCTGAATCAAGAGGAATTAGGCTGACCAAATTAAATTAGATTAAATTTGTGCTAATTAGAGATTGACCTAATTGGATTAGGTTCAACCCATGGTAATTGGATCATTCTAATTGTTAGGATTTAATTAAATTAATGGGTTTGATCTGAAACTGTTCGATCTTGAAATCCACTTGTCACATATCCATGCATGGCGCCAATAAATTGATTTTTAATATGATTAAAAATTAATTTAATTTATTTAATGTGCCATGGGACACTTGGCAACATGCAGGGACCTCTTTCATCATTAGATGGGTCGAAATTGAGGATCAGATCCACAAGTTTCATCCATCATAAAAGGTATTAATCCTACAATTAAATCTTTTATTATGGTGTCAAGATCTAGGTCTGATTCCCGAGGTTTTACCCTCTTTGGGGCTCCTCACGGAGATATCTCCAAAATCCATTCAATGGATATTCGGAGATTAATCGGAATAGAGTTCTTAAGTTTTCAGATCTGATAGTTAAATCATGCATGAAAGTTTTAGCATAATTGTTTAAAACGATTCCGGCATAATCCTATGTGTTCTTAAGGTGTTGATTTCTAGATTTGATCTTGTAAGCATGCATGAATTAAATTGTTTGATTCGATTTTTCCGCTGCGTTTTAAAACTTAAAAAGAACTACGTATGGCTTTGTTGCCCAAGGTGACAACCCAAGAGGGGGGGTGAATTGGGTCTTTTAAAAACTTTTCAACTACTTCTAATCTTTTAGAGTTAATTAAGCTAAGTTGTATGGATGCTTAGTGGAATTTAAACTTAGCAAGAGTATGATTCTAATCTAATCAACTATTAAGCAGCGGACTCAATAAAAGATTAGTCTAAGTTTTCCCAAGTATGCAATTCAATACAATGAGTCTTAATGCTGTTATATTGAATGAGACTTGATTGAGTAAATTGAATATGCTTGCAACTAAAGGATGCACGGAGAAGAGTTAAGCAAGCATAGTATCTAAGTAAGTAAGTGAGTGAGGAAGTTAGACAATAAAGAGCATCACAAACACAACAAAAGTATAGTGGTTCGATGCATCCCAGCACCTATATCCACTTCCCAAGACCTCTTGGAAATTTCACTATAATCCCTCAGATTACAGCCGGTTGTTTTACAAGCTCACAACCCAACTTGTTGTTTTGCGAGATCACAACGAACTCGGTCGGTTTTCACAGGCTCACCGACTAGAACCTACCGATTGTTTTCACGGGCTCACAATCCAACCCAGTTGGTTTTCCCCAAAGGCTCACCAACCACAACCTTACAACGATTGTTTTCCGGATTCACAATCAACCCAGTTGGTTTTCCCCCAAAGGCTCACCAACCACAACCTTACAACGTTGGTTTTCCCTTTGGCTCACCAACAAACCTTAACACCGTTGGTTTTTTCTTTGGCTCACCAACAAACCTTAACCCCTTGATTCAATCCATTGATTGAATCAAGTTACAAAACATTAGACTAAGAATTTAAAGCAAATACAAGCTTCTTAACTAAGCAAATATAGCAAATTATAACAAATGAGTAAAGAGAAGCTCTCACACGAATTTTGAAGATGAAGGAACTCGCTTCTTCTTTACTTGACCCTCTTCTGATTTGGCACGAGGTAGAGGATCATTGAGGCAGCACACGGATGGAGAGGAGGCTTTGGGATTCACTTGGATGCTCTTCTTCTCTCTATTTCGCTTTGGATGGCCCTTTTGTGCTTATGGGAGATTTTTCTTGTAATCTCTTTGAAATCTCTTTCCTAAATGTTCTCTCCCACTTC
This sequence comes from Phoenix dactylifera, assembly GCF_009389715.1. NCBI lineage: Eukaryota > Viridiplantae > Streptophyta > Magnoliopsida > Arecales > Arecaceae > Phoenix > Phoenix dactylifera. Next base: position 104,515 of record NW_024068387.1, on the reverse strand, counting down.
CATGCCTTCTCCCCTTGCTCTCCCTTTGATTTTATAGCTTTGGAGGGAGTGGGAACAAAAATCTAGCCGTTAGAGACAAAAATAGAGCCGTTGGAGTTGAGAAAAAATTAGCCGTTATGCCTCCCAGCGTGCTGGAGTCGACTCGGCTGAAGTAGGAGTCGACTCGGCTGAAAATCAACTCTCTGTTTTTGGCTGTTTGCAGTCCTGGAGTCGACCTGCAGTCTCGGAGTCGACCTCGGAGTCGACTCGAGCACTGTAGCACTGAAAATCAACTCTCTATTTTTTGTCTGTTTTCAGTCGGAGTCGACTCGTAAAGTTCCGGAGTCGGACTCGAGCACTGTTCCCTGAAACTCCAGAGTGCCAGAGTCGACTCTGAACTTCCAGGAGTCGACTCGAGGACTATTCTTTTGAATCTTTCTTTGAATTTGCTCCCCCTCCAACTTAAATCCTTTGAACTTGAAACTTGGGGCCAATAAATTATAGCTTTCTTCTAACTTTTCTTGAGAGCTTTTGAGGCCTTCTTGTATTTTTCTAACTTGCTATGTTCCTTGCAAAACAAATTGTCTTTCTTCTTGCAACACAAACATTAGTATTATACTTCAAGATTTTGTGATCATCAAAATCAATCTTTGGGTCATCAGTCTTCCCCTTTTTGATGATGACAAACTTGGAGTATATGCAATATAAAATATATTGTGTTCTAGAAGTAATGCATAGCAAATTGCATGAAGTAGAAAACATATATATTTAAAACATACTTCATGATAATGCTTTAGATTTAATCAGCTTAACACACAATCAACATATTTCAATTTAAGCTTGAATTTGTATTCAATTCAAAAACATAAAGCATTATGAGCATATACTTAGATATTTCTCCCCCTTTTTGACAACATCAAAAAGGTTGCAAGATAATGAAACATTAAAGCACAAAGATAAGAATACTCCAATATGTCTTTTTCTTTTTGTACTCTAATTTGTATGTTAAATTATTGCAAGAATATGAGATCATATAACTCAAAGGCAATAATGTTAGAAAAAGATTAATGAGCATAGATCAGAGCCAATTATAATGAGAACACATCGACTGTGGTTCCAAAGATAGTTTTCAAATCAAGTGTAGATGAATCTTTCTCAAGTTAATTCAAGAAGTACCAAGAATGATATTCAAAGAAAGCACGAATGAAAATCTAACCATTCTTTAATAATAAGTATGGAAAGCTTGTTCATTTAAGATCTTTTGCCCAATTATATTAAGTATTTTAGCAACATGAGAGCAATTCAGCTAATTTTCAGAATATAAGAAAAAAAAAAAATTTTTTTTAAAAAAAATTATATATAACATCATGTTGGATCATTAATTTTTAATGACTTCAAAGTTCTTTCAAGAAGAAAAAAAATATTGTGGCATACATATCAAAATATGAATTCATGAAATTTATGATATATCTTAGAGCATACATAAAATGCAAGGCTTTGAAGTTCTTTTAGAGTTCTTTTAAAGACTTTTTTTATTTCTTAAAAAAAAATAAGCACAATTTGATACATAAAAATATGAATTGGCACTAAATTGAAGTTCTAAAGAGCAAGCCAATTAGGACTCATTAGTGAATTCCAAAATAGATTTTCTGAGAGATACTCAAGAAATTCTACACATTATTCTCCCCCTTTTTCATTAAGTTAGAGGCTCTTAAGATCAACTGTTTGAATTGTAATTTGGTTCATGATTAACCAAATAATAAGCCTCAAGGTGTATCATACAAATTTCAGATTTAAATTTCAGATGATACATAATGGAGAGTATTAGGATCACTTCTCATTTAATATTCTTTCTCTCTCCTTTAGTTATGAATTTATGCGATTGAGCTCCATATGATCTCTCCTCCTAAAAATTTTCTCTCTTCTCCTTAATTGAACATTCCATTTAGGAGTTTAGAATTTGAAGATAATGTTCAATAAAATTGTCAATCTCAAAAAAATATATTTTCTATAAGTTTCAGCTTATTTTCATAAGACTCAATGTTTGAGATAAGACAACCTTTATAGAACTCATCTTAAGGTATAAACTTATTATATAATTAAAGCAAGTCTTGCAATATAAGGAGGTTCATCAAAATCAATCCATAAAATTCAAGGTATGCATTAAAGTAACTTTAGGATAAGATACTGAATATCTAAAGCTCCCCCTCAAAAGATGCATTCTTCTTTAATCATTCTTTTCTTTTGTTGAATTTCAGATTTTAATGATAAACGTGAATAAAACTGAAACTTTATGATATCAAGAATGTAGAGTGATCTAGAATTATTCAAAATTTATAGCAATCACTCTTTTTAATCTTTCAAGAACAAGTTATGCTTCCTCTTAATCTTTGAAAAAATGTACTGAAATATTAATCAGAAAATGATTCATGGAAGTCTTTAATAATGTAGGAGAGAAAAACATATAGATGATCATTGAAGTATATATATTTATAGAACTCAATTTCTTAATCATAGTTTTTCAGCAATGTATACATGAAGCACAATAAATCTTTTTAATATCAAAAATAAATTATATTTAAAAATATTTGTTTGCAATTAAGATCATTGAAAGACACATCATTTAGACCAATATTAGTACACTTTAAGGATAAGAAAAGATATGTTTCGGATGCGTATCGAGACAATCAACCAAGGCGTCAAAATTAATTCTGTTTTTCTTATATTAAAATTTTCATTTAGAAATCATATTGAGTTATTCTCCTGAATGACGTGATCATTGAAGCATATAACTAAGGTTACAAAGATGTAACGATATAAGCATTTTTAAGTTAAGTTTAAGCTTTTATACAAAATCAGATTCTGAATTTTCATAAAAAATTCCAAGAAGGCTTTCACAATTATAATTTGAGATATGTATCTTCTACATTGTAGCTCATCTTAAATCACTAAGATTGAAAACACATATTTCAATAACATTCGAGCACTTTCAGAATCTTTGTATTTAATATTGAGTTTCGATACAAAATAAAAGATATTTTAACAAGTATTAGGACATTATGTATCAAAGTTAGGCAAGTAGAAAGATAGATCAAGATCAATTCATTTTGCCTAAATAGAAATATCCTTCTCTTCTTCTTTTTGTAAATCTATTTAACTTTCAAAGATAATCGTGAATGATAAAACTGAAATTTCTTTTAATATTACTTATAAAAAAAAACTTTATGTAGTATTTTAAACATTCAAGCATTGGAACACAAGTTAGTTTGAGGCAAGGGTGAAGCAAAGACTTGTGAGCAAAGTTAAGACATATTCCAAGTTAAGACATATTTCAATCAACTTATCCAAGCATGGAGCATTACAAAATATGAGAACCCATAATTCAAAACATCATGCCACATGCAAAATATATTATGTGTTAAGTTATGCATTAAAATATTAAGCATGTCAATGATCAAAATCAATTCTTTTCAAATAAACTCCCCCTATTTAAATATACTCTTGCATTGATTTCATCCTTAAATTGTGTTTTCAAGTGATTAAAAATTTGACTTGATTTTTCTTATATACTTTCATTAACTTTGTCTTTCATTTTTACTTTCTTATGCTCTATACTCTATTTGCTCCCTATCCGGTGGAGTTGGGAAGGGGCACGAGGTACTACCACTAGCCTCCCTCTTGTGCCGTCCCTAATATGCCCTACACCGAATAGTTGGGTCAAATAGTGCCGGGTACTACCACTAGCTCCCCATTGGCACCATCCCTATGATGAGCAATATAGAAATGTCAAAATGTTTACTTCAAACTCTCCCTGTTTAAGTGTAATTACGGATTTTATCCCTTCCAAAAGAATGCTCACACAAGTCTCACAAATGTGCCGAATATATTATGCTTGTTTTGCTTTTTCTTAAGATTGGAGTATTTGCCTTTACTTAGATTTTACTTTCTCTTGAATAATATCCATTTTCTTTTCTTTATCTCTCTCTCTTTTGTTATTCTCAAGTAATTTACATGAAAGAGCAGAATAAAGAAATAATCTTATGTATCATATAGATGTATATCATGCAAACAACATTTTCATTGTGCTCAAGGATTCATAACTTCTCACAAGTTATTTTAAATCAAAATTTTAAGCATTTACTTGTGTATTTCATGGTTATGATATAGGTAAAGAAATATTTTAGTTTGAGCAAACCATGAAACAATTTCTAAAAGCATAAGTCAATTAATGCATATATAGACATGATATCTAGAAATTAATACTTAAAGATTTTAATCATGCCACAATAAGATTTAAGTTATTGACTTTGTTTAGTTAATTTATGAGAGAGGTATCTAAAATTACCGATTCATTCTGCATTCTTCAAGTCAAATACCTACTAGATTTCTTATGTATGAACTTTTGGTTGAAGAAGGTCCTCTCTCTTGTTTGCATATGAATATTTATTGTATCTTATGTGGAGGTGTCCTTCAAGTTGAAATCTCTCATTTTCTTGCTCAAGGATCCTGCATTATTAACAAACTCCTTTTCTTTCTTGAAAGAAAGTCATTAGTTTCTTCAAGATACAAACCATTCATCCAACATATTTTTTAACTAGATGACTCAAAATAAGATATGACAATAGTTGAATATTGAGTCACTTTACTCAAGAGATTGCCTAAATATAAGCAAGCACATATCACTTGAACTAAAGAGATAGTTTCATTAACTAAGATGGTTCAAGGACAAGCATGTGAGGCACTAGGAAGATTTATCAAGGTTAAATCAATTTCTTATTTTCAAAATCAATTTAGTTTAGATTTTATTTGCTTAAGATAATTATCAACAAGACACGCTAGCTAAGTTTTAATCAACTTATCTTAAACAGTTGTTCCTATCAAAACTCAGATTATGATTTATTTGTTATCAATAAAATACGATTCATTAAAGTTAGAATGAAGTCTTTCACAAGGTCACATAATGAGCATACAATCTGGTCTACTAGCTGTATGATAAAATAATTATTCTATCATACTTCAATACAGCTTTAAAACAATAGATCTACTTTGCTCATCCTTTACAAATTCTACAAGATGGGGTCATAGACATACCTTCTTCATGCCAATCTTTTATAAAGAGTTTTCTTGTGGACTAACTTTGGTCAATGAAGATCCCCTTTCTTGTTTGTCTTAATTTGGAGTTTGAGAGAAGATGTTAATTCATTCATCATACATGTTTCAAACTCACCTTGCATGAGCTTAGTAAAATCTTCATATAACTCTTCATTAGTAGAACCAAAAATGATGTCATCAATGCATACCTTGAGCAAATAAGATATCACAAATTCTTCTTTTTGATGCATAGATTTATCACTATTACTTTCTATCAAAAAAAAGGTTACTTAAGCTTTTATATCCTGCTTTTGATGCTTGTTCCAAATTATATATTGCTTTATCATATTTGTAATGAGTGTTTTCAAATATGGTGGTTTTTTAACATATATCTTCTTTAATAAGCACCTAGGAGTGCATTCTACACATTCATTTGATAGAATATAAAGCTCATAAACCAAGCAAATGATAATGGTGATCTTAACTTCTAATCATGCAAGAATTTCGTCAAGATCTATTGCATCTTTTCTTGATTTAGCTTTTTAGTAGTCATCAATTTTTCTTCATTAAGTGCATTTCTGAAAAACTCAATTTGGTTCTAATTATTAAACAAGTTTTCAGATTGTTATATGTAAAAGATTAACCATATACATATATAATTTAATTTTAGTATCTTGATAATAAAACATTAGTCTCATAAAGAATAAAATGAATTGATATTTCTACAACTCGAATCTTTTCATTGAATGTTCTATATGCATGGCTTGATGAATGATATCCAAGGATAGAAATATCTTTATCAGATTTGGCATTATTTTCATAAGAACATATCAAGCATAACATGTACGACTGAAAAATATGAAAGATATGCAATAGTTCATTTTCTATTTTTCAGAAGATCAAAAAGGAGTTTTCATCAAAAATAGATATAATAGAAATCATATGTATGACAAGCAGTGATGATAGCTTTTAACAAAAATCATTTAAGTAGATGACTATCATACACCATTGTCTTTTTCATTTCTTCAAGAGTTCCATTAACACTATTTTACTTAAGGTGTCCTTGGTGCTGAAATAATTGAATTTAATATTATTTTCTGTATAAACTTTATCAGGATTTTGGTTTTCAACACTGTGCCATGATACTCTTTATCTTCACAGTTTGGAAATCTTTTTCATTTGAAACACTTTTACAAGATTTAGCAAATACAGAAAATACTTCAATTTTATTTGTCAAGAACAAATCCAATGTAAGCTTTTGAAAACTTAGTGATGGAACAACATCCTTAGATTTAGAAATTGATTCTTGTTTATTTCCTTAGTTAACATGCATAACAAACTTTGACCTTGCAGAAGATAATCTAAATAAAACCAATGACAAGATCTTTTGAAATTAGGTCCATACTAGCATAAGGTAAGTTTACATGCCAAAAAGGATTTCTTTGATCTTAGTATTTAAATACATATATTCAAAGGTATACCAAGTACACATTCTCATGTTTTGATCAATAAAAATAATGCCATGGATAAAAATTCTTAATCAAGCATATAGAGAATTCATAGAGTTATTTTTTAATAAATTAATTAATCATTTAGCAACTTATCCAATAGTGAGTAGAGCATATTATAAAATGAAGTGATTTGAATATATTTTCTTTTCATACCAAAAAATATCACTTATATCACAAAAAATGATTAATACTTGCAAGTTATGTTTTAATCAACTAATAAAGTAATTTCAATACGAGAGGATGCAAGAATTACTTATTTCATTATTTCTTTCATTTAAATCATTCTTCTTAATTACATTTTAAATTCAATTCTTTAACACATGTCTAGAGCACCCATTGTTTAGATAACATCTTTCATTAGAACTTTGGATAGCTAGACATACTTGCTGAAAAATAATCATATTTTCAACTTAGGAACCCAAGCTCTTTTGGGTCCTTGTAGGTTAGCTATAATTGTTCCTTTTGGAACCCATATTTTCTTAATAGCTATTTTGTCCATAAATTTACAGATTTTATGATTACAAGGGATGTATTTCTGTATCCTCTTGTTGAATTTAACAAACATAGATCTAACATAAGTAGTAGATAAACCTTCAGTTTTCTGTTTTTGCCTTTTAGGTTCATCAAATTTGTAATGTATAGATTTAGGAACAATAGAAGAGATTTTACTTGGCTTTTGTTCCTGTTTATCAGTATTATAGGAATCAGTTTTGAATAATTAAAAACTGTTTTAACAAACATATTCTTGAAAGATTTTTGGGTGTACCAAGGTTGATATCCTAATCCAACTTTATCAAATTCAGCTCTTTGATTATTTATCATTAGGTTCAATTTTTCAGAGCTGAAAGTAAATCTTTCAACAACAGGTTTTAATTTGTCAACTTCTTTAGTTAATCTTATGTTATCTTCTGAAAGTAATTCATTATTTTTCTTAAGTTTATCATGACTTTCAGTGAGAAGTTGATTTCTTTGATTTAGTTCTTGATTTTCTTAATTAAGATTTCAGTTTTACTGGTTAGTTTCAGTTTTTCATCTATTAGAATTTGATTTTCATTCTTCAAGTTCTTGTTCTTACAAATAAGTTTCTTATATTCTAAATACAAATCAGAAAAGGCATCGTGAAGTTCATCAAATGTAAAATTGCTTTCAGTTTCAGCATGTACCTCATGTGCCATGAAGCATGAATTTGCAATATGATACTGCTCTTCTTCTACACATGATGTTTCAGATTTGTTAGTGCATTCATATTTGTCTTCAAGCATATTCCATATTTCTTTAGCAGTCATGCAAGAAAATATGCAATTAACTCATTCCTATCTAATGCACAATATAATAGGTTCATGGCTTTTGAATTTTGTTGAACCATTTTCTCATTATGACTAGTGTTTGTGTGTGTTCCATTGACTATAATGCTCCATAAATTATAATCAAGTGATTGTATGAAAATGCGCATGCGTGCTTTCTAATGTGTATAGTTTATTGCCATTAAATAGTGGAGGTGTATCAATTAAGTGTCCTTCTCCTAGAAAACTATCTATTTGAGTTGTCATGATCTTTGGCTCTTGATCGTGAGATCAATAATTAATCTTAGAGCACCTGCTCTGATACCACTTGTTGCCCAAGGTGACAACCCAAGAGGGGGGATGAATTGGGTCTTTTAAAAACTTTTCAACTACTTCCAATCTTTTAGAGTTAATTAAGCTAAGTTGTATGGATGCTTAGTGGAATTTAAACTTAGCAAGAGTATGATTCTAATCTAATCAACTATTAAGCAGCGGACTCAATAAAAGATTAGTCTAAGTTTTCCCAAGTATGCAATTCAATACAATGAGTCTTAATGCTGTTATATTGAATGAGACTTGATTGAGTAAATTGAATATGCTTGCAACTAAAGGATGCACGGAGAAGAGTTAAGCAAGCATAGTATCTAAGTAAGTAAGTGAGTGAGGAAGTTAGACAACAAAGAGCATCACAAACAACACAACAAAAGTATAGTGGTTCGGTGCATCCCAGCACCTACATCCACTCCCCAAGATCTCTTGGGAATTTCACTATAATCCCTCAGATTACAGCCGGTTGTTTTACAAGCTCACAACCCAACTTCTTGTTTTGCGAGATCATAACGAACTCGGTCGGTTTTCACAGGCTCACCGACTAGAACCTACCGATTGTTTTCACGGGCTCACAATCCAACCCAGTTGGTTTTCCCAAAGGCTCACCAACCACAACCTTACAACGATTGTTTTTCGGGTTCACAATCAACCCAGTTGGTTTTCCCCCAAAGGCTCACCAACCACAACCTTACAACGTTGGTTTTTCCTTTGGCTCACCAACAAACCTTAACATCGTTGGTTTTTTCTTTGGCTCACCAACAAACCTTAACCCCTTGATTCAATTCCTTGATTGAATCAAGTTACAAAACATTAGACTAAGAATTTAAAGCAAATACAAGCTTCTTAACTAAGCAAATATAGCAAATATAAACAAATGGAGTAAAGAGAAGCTCTCAAACGAATTTTGAAGATGAAGGAACTCGGCTTCTTTTTTACTTGACCCTCTTCTGATTTGGCACGAGGTAGAGGATCATTGAGGCAGCACACGGATGGAGAGGAAGCTTTGGGATTCACTTGGATGCTCTTCTTCTCTCTATTTCGCTTTGGATGGCCCTTTTGTGCTTATGGGAGATTTTCCTTGTAATCTCTTTGAAATCTCTTCGCTAAATGTTCTCTTCCACTTCCATGCCTTCTCCCCTTGCTCTTCCTTTGATTTTATAGCTTTGGAGGGAGTGGGAACAAAAATCTAGCCATTAGAAACAAAAATAGAGTCGTTGGAGTTGAGAAAAAACTAGCCGTTATGCCTCCCAGCGTGCTGGAGTCGACTCGGCTGAAGTAGGAGTCGACTCGGCTGAAAATCAACTCTCTATTTTTGGCTGTTTGCAGTCCTGGAGTCGACCTGCAGTCTCGGAGTCAACCTCGGAGTCGACTCGAGCAGGAGTCGACCTCGGAGTCGACTCGAGCACTGTAGCACTGAAAATCAACTCTCTATTTTTTGTCTGTTTTCAGTCGAAGTGGACTCGTAAAGTTCCGGAGTCGACTCGAGCACTGTTCCTTGAAACTCCAGAGTGCCAGAGTCGACTCTGAACTTCCAGGAGTCGACTCGAGGACTATTCTTTTGAATCTTTCTTTGAATTTGCTCCTCCAACTTAAATCCTTTGAACTTGAAACTTGGGCCAATAAATTGTAGCTTTCTTCTAACTTTTCTTGAGAGCTTTTAAGGCCTTCTTGTATTTTTCCAACTTGCTATGTTCCTTGCAAAACAAATTGTCTTTCTTCTTACAACACAAACATTAGTATTTATACTTCAAGGTTTTGTGATCATCAAAATCAATCTTTAAATCAATCTTTGGGTCATCAGGCTTGATCCCCCTTATGAAGGGGTACGTAGGCAACCCGATCAGGTTCAGCCATGATTTAAAAAAAAAAAAAATCAACATGCTTAACACCGAAGAACCTAGGATTCACTTTCAGTGGTATCAGAGCCAGGTTCATGTTTAAACTTTTATGTTTTAATTCTTGTAATTAAATCTGAAATCATTAACATATTTAGATTAGATTTAAAGTATTTTTTATGATTGATTTAATTGCTAATTATACATGATTAAGTAGATCTAAAATTTTGGATGCATATGATGCATGTTTGTGTTAGGATTAGTAACATGAATAAATCTGAAATTATAATATTATTTAGATTAGATCTAAATAAAGTTTATGATTTATATGATCTCTGATTTTAATGAACAAATCAGATCTGAAAATAAAAATGAAAAAATAAATACATAAGATGTATGTTGTTTGAATTAATTCATGTTGTTGTGTATAATGACTTAAACATGAATTAAATCTGATTACATGTGATTAATTACAAAAACTCAGATCTGAAAATATGTTTTAAGAACTGAAAGATTGTAATTAATATGTAATTAAAAAGAAATATGCAATGATCAAAACTTTCATAAGTCTAAACTTAATTGAGAATTAAGTGTTATGAAATAGAATTGTAACTCAATTAATTGACATTGCATAATTATTTGGGCATATGGGTTAGCTTGAATCAAGTTCCTAGGATTGGGTTAGACCTAAGTGTGGAGTGATTGATTATAACCCTATTTGATTTTGATGAGCTCAAAGCATTTGAGTATATCTTATGTTATACTAATGTATTCAATCTAGTGTTTTAGTCAAATATTTGTAAATCTATGTTCAAGTGTCTCTAGCTTTGGTTCAATACACTTTGGATAAGTAAGGAATTCAATTTGAACCAAAGTCTGAATCTCGAGTCGACTCCGGAAGATTACGAGTCGACTCCAAGCATATCAGAAGCTCTGGCACAAGCTCGAGTCGACTCCTGCACATTACGAGTCGACTCCGACTGAGAACAGACAGCCGGGCAGAAAGATTCATCTCAGAACCTATCAACGAGTCGACTCCTGAAGAATTCGAGTCGACTCCGATGCTTGTCGAGTCGACTCCAGCATAGTACGAGTCGACTCCATGGAGTAATAGACAGAAAGACAGAGAAGCCATTTTGGACTCTGAGAGCCGAGTCGACTCCCGAAGAACTCGAGTCGACTCCGATGGTTGGCAGGTCGACTCCTAAGGAAGCAAGAGTCGACTCCCAAAGAAATGCAAGGCTAAAAGTCAGAGAGCCAACTTCGATGTCTGAGAGCTGAGTCGACTCCCGCAAAGTTCGAGTCGACTCCAAGGCAGCGCAACCCCAAGACAGAAGACTGTATTTTCGTCTCTGAGAGCCGAGTCGACTCCGAGACAGTTCGAGTCGACTCCGAGACAGCACAGGTCAACAGACAGAAGATCGGGATTTCGGGCTCTGAGTGCCGAGTCGACTCCCAGAATATCCGAGTCGACTCGAGTGAGCAAACTTGAAAGAAAGATCTTTAGATTCCTTAGAACCAGTCGTCTCCAAAAGTGCCGGGTCAGCTCCAGATATTGGGGAGTCGACTCCAGGTTTAGTCGAGTCGACTCCAAGTCAAGACAGCACTTTAATTCAAATCCAGAACAGTTGCCGAGCCGTCTCCAGAAAAGCATGAGTCGACTCCTGCAACAGGCGAGTCGAATCCAGATCGTGCGAGTCGACTCCGATCACAACGGAAACATTGTCAGGCGTTGCAGAATGTGCAGAACGGCCTTTAATCTGTGTCTAACGGCTATTTTTCTTGGGGAATGGCTTAAATAGCCTGAGTGAACAGTAATAGAGAAAGAAAGAGAGACTCCATTAAAAGAAAAAGGGATTTCCACCAACCAAAAGCTCTCTAGAGTGATTACATGAAAAAGAAGGAAGAAGTGCTTTGAAGTCGACTCTCCAACTGTCTTCCTCACATTCAAGGCTCTCCTCCTGACAGCAAGTCTACATCAAATTCAAGAGGAGTCAAAGAGTTTGAAAAGCCCCTTCCTCCATCTCCAAAATCAGTTTGAGGGCTTCTTACTCTTCCCTGCTTATATTGTTTAAATACGCTTATTGAGAAGCTTCCTTTTTATTTATTTCAACCTATTTGTTTCTTACTTGATTCAATCAGGGGATTGAATCAAGGGTGTTAAGGTTTGTTGGTGAGCCAAGGTTAAAACCAACGGTGTAAGGGTTTGATTGTGATTCCGGAAAAACAATCGGGTGGTTCTAGTCGGTGAGCCTGTGAAACCGACCGAGTTCGTTGTGATCTCGTAAAACAACAAATTGGGTTGTGAACTTGTAAAACAATCGGCTGTAATCCGGAGGATTATAGTGAACTCCCAAGTGAGGCTTGGGGAGTGGACGTAGGAGCAAGGGTTAGCTCCGAACCACTATAAAATTGCTTGTGTTTGTGATTGTTTCATTGTCTCTTCCTTTCCCTTCATCCACTGCATATAGCAACTAATTAATCCACTCGCAAAAGTTTTAATTAGTTACTCACAAAGTCTTTTAATTGCAATAATTATTTTAAAACCCAATTCATCCCCCCCCTCTTGGGTTGTCTATCTGGGCAACAAGTGGTATCAGAGCCGGAACTCTTCTACCAAAAGAGTAAAAGATCAAAATGACAACCCCATTTGGATCTTCTCATATTGAGGGCCAGTCCACCCATAGACCTCCATTCTTCAATGGAACCGACTACTCATATTGGAAGGCTAGGATGAGAATATTTATCCAAGCACAAGACTATGAGATGTGGACCACCATACTTAATGGACCATACATCCCATCAATTTTTGTAGAGGGTGTTATTATACCCAAACTTGAAAAGGATTGGGATGACAATGATATAAGGAAGGCACAACTAAATGCCAAAGCAATGAATGTGCTTTATTGTACTTTAGACCGAAATGAATTTAATAGAGTCTCTACTTGCAATTCTGCAAAAGAGATATGGGATAGACTTGAAGTGACCCACGAGGGCACAAATCAAGTAAAAGAATTCAAAATAAATATATTAGTTCATAAGTATGAATTATTTAAGATAGATTCCAATGAAACTATCACTTGCATGTTTACTAGATTTACTGACATTGTCAATGGCCTAAAAAGCCTTGGCAAAAATTATACTAACAGTGACCTTGTCAGGAAAATTTTTCGTTGTTTGCCAAGGTCATGGGAGGCCAAGGTTACCGCAATCCAAGAAGCCAAGGACTTGAACAAGCTTCCACTTGAGGAGCTTCTTGGATCCCTAATGATGCACGAGCTCACAATGAAACAACACAGCGAAGAAGAATCCTCTCATAAGAAAAAGGTAATAGCTCTCAAATCTACTTTTTCTAACAAAGATTTATCTTGCAGTAGCAGCAGTGAAGAAGAAGATCATGAGGGAGATGATGATGAAGCTCTTCTCGTTCGTAAGTTCAGAAAATCCATCAACCGAAAGAAGTCCTTTCATCAAAGGAGAGGTCCCTCAAGTTCCTATTACAAGGATAAAGGTAAGGAAAGGAAAAATGAGGGAATCGGATGCTACGAATGTAAGAAGTCGGGACACTTCAGAGCGGACTGTCCTTTGCTCAAGAAGACCAGCAAGTACAAGAAAAAGAAAGTTCTCGTCTCCACCCTATCGGATTCCGATTCATCATCATCATCATCGGATGAGGAACAAGAGGAAAAGGCCAATCTATGTTTTATGGCAAACGAAAATGAGGTAACATCTGAAACGCATTTAGATTTTACCTTTGATGAATTGTATGATGCGTTTAATAAATTAATGGATGAATATAAGACAATAAGTCTTAAGAATAAAGAGTTAAAACTAACTAATCAATCTCACCTCCATAAATACGATAAATTAGTTAAGGATAAGGATTTTATCATTAAAGAAAATTTAGAACTTAAAACAAGCAAGCAAATGTTAATTCAAAAAACTAATACCTTAATTAAAGATAACGAAAAACTAACCAAGAAAATTTCTGAACTTAAAAAGGATAAACAAACTATTAGAGATAATTTCACAAAAGACTTAAATGCACTAAAAACAGAAAAACAAAAGTTGGCACTAGAACTTGAAAAGTACAAACCTTTTGTAGAAAAGTTTACATATAGTTCTGAAAAATTGGAAATGATACTTAATAGTCAACGAGCTGTGTTCAATAGAGTTGGTTTAGGGTATAAACCTAAAAATAAGCAAAAGCTCCTTAGTAATTTCTTTGTAAAAGCAGGGAAAAGCAAAATTAAGAAAATAATCTATTTTTGCTGTGGAACAATAGGACATAAAGCTAATGTGTGTGATCATAGAAAAGGAAAAGCTAAAGAAAAAATTAAAAGGGTTTGGGTTCCAAAAGGAACCAACATTACTAACAATGAAGGATCCAAGAAAACTTGGGTACCTAAAATTGCATGATTTTCTTGTGTAGAAGTGTCTTGCAGCCAAGGTCGACAAAAACTGTTGGTACTTGGATAGTGGCTGCTCAAGACACATGATGGGTGACAAAGACCAATTCTTCACCCTTGAGCCTAAAAAGGGAGGTGCAGTGACATTTGGAGACAATAACCAAGGTCACATCGTTGGTATAGGTAAAGTACAAATCACCTCCTCAACCTTTGTTGATAACGTACGATTAGTAGATGGTCTTAAACATAACTTACTTAGCATAAGTCAATTATGTGATAAGGGTTTTGATGTTTTGTTTAAACAATCCTTATGCATCATAACCAACTCAATTGATAATAGCTTAGTATTCAAAGGAATAAGACGTGGAAATGTCTATGTAGTAGATCTAGATGATCTTGCTAAAAACAGTCCTTGCTTAGTTGCTAGTGATACTAAGGAGAATGATGCAAGTTGGTTATGGCACCGTAAATTAGGACATGCAAGTATGGATACAATATCTAAGTTAGTTAAAAGAGATTCTGTAATAGGTTTGCCAAAACTAAAATTTGAGAAAAATAAAATCTATGAAGCTTGTCAATATGGCAAACAATCAAGAAACTCCTTTAAATCCATAAATTGTGTCTCTACCTCTAGACCTCTTGAACTACTACACATGGATCTATTTGGACCAACTAGAACCACAAGTCTAGGTGGAAACAAATATGGTCTTGTTATTGTAGATGATTTTTCTAGATATACCTGGGTTATGTTTTTAGCTCATAAAGATCAAGTATTTTCAGTATTTAAGAAATTTCATAAGGAAGTAACTAATGCTAGAGATGCTTCAGTCATAGCTATTAGAAGTGACCATGGAACGGAATTTGAAAATCATCTATTTGATGAATTTTGTAGTAAAAAGGGGATAACTCATAATTTTTCTGCACCTAGGACACCACAACAAAATGGAGTTGTAGAAAGGAAGAATAGAACCCTAGAGGAAATGGCTAGAACCATGCTATGTGAAAGTAACCTCCCTAAGTATTTTTGGGGAGAAGCCATTAATACATCATGTCATATATTAAATAGAGTTTTATTGAGACCCATTATAAAGAAAACACCTTATGAACTTTGGAAAAATAGAAAGCCCAAAGTAAACTATTTTCATGTTTTTGGATGTAGGTGTTTCATTCATAATAATGGGAAGGATAACTTAGGTAAATTTGATTCTAAATCTGATGAGGGTATATTTTTGGGGTATTCTACAACAAGTAAAGCCTATAGAGTTTTTAATAAAAGAACCCTTGTTATTGAAGAGTCTATACATGTTGTGTTTGATGATACTAATGATATCTCTTCTAGCAAGAGAATTGTTCTTGATGATGATGCTGAAATTCTTGAAGAAAAGATTGATGAGATGACATTACAAGAAGATGAACAAAAACTAATTGGAAATGCATCATCAAGCCAAGAGGCAATTGTGGATCATGGGCTGACTAAGGCTTGGAGGTATGCTTATGGGCATCCTAAGGAATTAATTTTAGAAGATCCATCTCAACCTGTTAGGACTAGAGCATCTTTTAGGAACTTAAATAATCATCTAGCATTTGTCTCACATTTTGAACCTAAACACATAGAAGAAGCTGAAAAGGATGTAAATTGGATAAATGCAATGCAAGAAGAACTAAACCAATTTACTAGAAACAAGGTATGGAACCTAGTTGAACGATCCTGTGAATATTCAATAATAGGTACCAAATGGATATATAAAAATAAACTTGATGAAAATGAAATTGTAATTAGGAACAAGGCTAGACTAGTAGCAAAGGACTATAATCAAGAAGAAGGTATAGACTTTGATGAAACCTTTGCTCCTGTAGCTAGACTTGAGGCAATTAGATTGTTACTAGCATTTGCATGCTCTAAAGATTTCAAATTATTTCAAATGGATGTAAAAAGTACCTTTTTGAATGGGTATATTAATGAGGAGGTGTATATAGAACAACCTCCTGGTTTTGAAAATCATCAATACCCCAATCATGTGTATAAATTAAACAAAGGACTTTATGGTTTGAAACAAGCACCTAGAGCATGGTATGAAAAACTTAGCAAATTTCTACTAGATCATGAGTTCTCTAGAGGAAATGTAGATACGACACTGTTTTTAAAGAAGAAAAACAAAAAAATGTTAGTAGTGCAGATTTATGTTGATGATATTATTTTCGGTGCTACTAACAATCGCCTCTGCGAAGAATTTGCTGACTTAATGCACAGTGAATTTGAAATGAACATGATGGGAGAGTTGAACTATTTCCTCGGGCTCCAAATCAAACAATCTGAAGAAGGGATCTTCATCAATCAAGCTAAATACATCAAGGAGATGCTTAAGAAGTTTGATATGGAAGGAAACAAGTCAATCAGCACACCCATGAGCTCATCATGCAAACTGGACCAAGATGAATCAGGTAAATTAGTAGATCAAAAGATGTATAGAGGTATGATAGGATCCTTATTATATCTCACTGCAAGTAGACCTGATATCATGTTTAGTGTATGCATGTGTGCTAGATATCAATCTAATCCTAAGGAATCACATTTAATTGCAGTCAAGAGAATCTTTAAATACCTAATAGGAACGAAAAATATAGATTTATGGTACTCTAGAGAATCTAGCATAAACTTAATAGGGTATACAGATTCAGATTTTGCTGGTTGTAAACTTGATAGAAAAAGCACCAGAGGGTCATGTCAATTCTTAGGAGAAAACTTAATCTCTTGGTTTAGCAAGAAACAAAACTCGGTTGCACGATCTACGGCGGAAGCCGAATATGTTGCTGCCGGAAGTTGTTGTGCTCAAATCTTGTGGATTAAACAACAACTTGAAGATTATGGCATTAAACAAGATAAAATTCTCATTAATTGTGATAATACAAGTGCCATTAATCTAACTAAAAATCCAATTCAGCACTCAAGAACTAAACATATTGAGATAAGACATCACTTTATAAGAGATCATGTACTGAATGGTGATGTGACACTTCAATTTGTGTGTACTGATGATCAACTCGCTGATATCTTCACAAAACCCCTGTGTGAGGATCGATTCTGTGTACTTAGGAGAGGATTAGGAGTGATTGATCCATCCTAGTGATATTCTCTTCTAATTCATTGATTTTGATGATTAGCTTGTGTTAAATATAGAGTTTCTCATCTATGATCATCAAATCAGCTTATAAACTTTTTGATTATCCCTTCTTTGGCACGAAAATAACATGATTTTTGGGTGTGTGCCAGAGTTCGAGTCGACTCGGATACATTTTAGAGTCGGCTCATGGGAGAGTCGACTCGCACATATTTAGGAGTCGACTCGAGGTCGATGGCATCATATGGAGAGTCGACTCGCGCATATTTTGGAGTCGACTCGAGGTCGAGTCGACTCGCGACTTACTAGAGTCGACTCGAGATCGGGAATCCGATGTTTTAACCCTAATCGAAACGTTCAATCGACACTTCTATTCACCGCCGTCACTAATCGAAACGTTCAAAAATCCTAATCGAAATGTTCAAAAACCCTAGAATCGTCTCCGACCTCGTCTCCGACCTTTGTTAGGGCATTTCCATCGAGTTTTCCTCCGTTCCTCGTGTCCTTTCCCCCTCCTTAGGTCTAGGATGCCTCGAAAATCTATTGTCCCGAGCCGGAAAAGGCCCCATTCCGCGAGCGACACCGAGCGACGGTCAAAGGCTCGGAATGAACCCGTGAGGCCACAACCTCCGGTTCCTTCCCCGCCGAGGCCGGTTCCCTCGCGCCCGTGCGCCGGGAAGGCGGTCTCCACCGGGAGATACGTCAACTTTGACTTCCTCTCCCGGGAAGGCTTTACCCTAGGGCATAGGTTAAGGGCTCAAGGGTTAGAAAGGTTTTGTTCCCTAGATCTCCCTACTTACCCGAGGTTAGTTAGGGAATTCTACGGTATTGTAGCTAGGGGTAATGGTGGTATTCAGGGAACTGTAGCGAGAGTCTCTATATTTATTTCGGAGGACTTCATTGCTCAAGTCCTCCATCTTCCCCAAGTAGGAGTGTCTCCCTCTCACCCCACGGATAGGACTGAGGCCCTTACGGCCATACTAGAGAGTCCACCTCAGTCCCCCCTAGAAGAGGTGTCTGCAAATCAGCTATCAGCTGAAATGCGGCTCCTCTTAAGTATCATATCTAGGACCCTCTTCCCCAAGACAGGCCGTTTTGATTTTGTATCTGAGAGGGACCTAGCCCTGATGTTCTACATTCTTCAAGATACTCCAATCAACTTCCCAAAACTCATCTACAAATACCTATGTGAGCCTCTAGACCAACCTAGGCTCAGTCTTCCCTATGGGATGTTGTATACCTTGATCTTTAGGGTGTTAGAGGTTCCCATTCCTGAGGGGGAACCCTCTCGCTCACTGCGATACATAGATCGCATGGGTGAGGGGACTCTGCACAGGATGGGATTCCATAAGGTTGAGGGAGTCTGGGTCTGGAAACCATCCACTTCCACACCTTCTGACCCTACTACTCGACACTCCCCCAGCCCTAATCATGACTCAGATTTTTCCACCTATCCCTCCACTTCAGCACCATCTACCTCAGCCGGACCCTCCACTGCACCACCTTCTCAGCCACTGGAGGTCCGGATATCTCCTGAGCAGCTCCGGGAGTTGCGGCAGGAGATCGTGAGGGAGCTACGGGACGACCTACTGAGGGAGCTCTGAGGTCCAGCGACTGCTCCCTCCACTGCGATGGTTCCATCATTGGCAACCGTGACCGAGATGACGGCTCATCTGAGGGAAGAAATTTACAATGTAAGAAGCCTAATTCAAGCCCAATTTTTGAATATGAGCGATGTCACGAGTAATACAAGAAAGATGCGAGAAGACATCCGACAGGAGCTAGGCAGCCAGAGTCAGGGTGCCGAACGGCTAGCCAATGTACTGATCTTCAAGTTGGATACCCTCCAGGAGAATCTGACTGAGCTTACCTCGATCCAGAATAGGGCCACCTCGGAGATACTCGAACAACTGAGGA
Organism: Phoenix dactylifera; assembly: GCF_009389715.1. Classification (NCBI taxonomy): domain Eukaryota; kingdom Viridiplantae; phylum Streptophyta; class Magnoliopsida; order Arecales; family Arecaceae; genus Phoenix; species Phoenix dactylifera. Next base: position 85,041 of record NW_024068387.1, on the reverse strand, counting down.
ACATCAATGAGGGGTTAAGCATGGTCATCCAACACACTAGACTGAGCAAGGGAGCCACATCCTCCACCACAAAGAAATCCTAGTGTAGCTTGCTTTTTCTCTTATTGATATGTACTTACTTCTATACTTTTGATGTATCTACAATTGTACTTAAATTTACATCAATACAATGAGTAGACATTTCTCTTCCAAATTGTACAAATTTGAACTCTAACTGCTTTTATGATGTACTATTCCTTTTTGCTATGATGACAAAAAGGGGAAGAAAATATATTGAATAGACATGTAAAAGAAATCAATAAAAAGAAAACTTTTAAAGCACAAAATAATTTGTTCTAAGTGGATTCGATACCTCGAGGCTCATTATCTCTCTGTTGGGGCTCCTAAAGGAGTAATCTCCAGAATCTATTCAAGGAATATTCGGAGATTAGTTGAATCATACTCAAGAACAAATTGGTAGATTTTTTCTCTAAAACCAAAAATTTAAGTTCAAAAGCTTCAATACACTAAAAGAAAATTCAGAGAATCTAAACAAAGTTGAATGCATGTGTTGAGGGGGAGAATCTGAAATCTTAAGAAAGCAAATTCATTAAATATATATAAGCCAAACAATTGATTGCATGACATGAAGGCTTATATAATTCCAAATGAAAGGGGGAGCTTTAACTTCAGAATTTACTGTTTCACACCTTTTAGTTTTGGATAAATTAAATGACTAGACACTTGAATTCATTTTAAAACTTTACTATAAATCTCCTTTTTGGTTGAGCAACTCACTTTACAAATACTCAATGTTTTGTCATCATCAAAAAGGGGGAGATTGTGGAGTGATTGATTATAACCCTATTTGATTTTGATGAGCTCAAAGCATTTGAGTATATCTTATGTTATACTAATGTATTCAATCTAGTGTTTCAGTCAAATATTTGTAAATCTATGTTCAAGTGTCTCTAGCTTTGGTTCAATACACTTTGGATAAGTAAGGAATTCAATTTGAACCAAAGTCTGAATCTCGAGTCGACTCCGGAAGATTACGAGTCGACTCCAAGCATATCAGAAGCTCTGGCACAAGCTCGAGTCGACTCCTGCACATTACGAGTCGACTCCGACTGAGAACAGACAGCCGGGCGGAAAGATTCATCTCAGAACCTGTCAACGAGTCGACTCCTGAAGAATTCGAGTCGACTCCGATGCTTGTCGAGTCGACTCCAGCATAGTACGAGTCGACTCCATGGAGTAATAGACAGAAAGACAGAGAAGCCATTTTGGACTCTGAGAGCCGAGTCGACTCTCAAAGAACTCGAGTCGACTCCGATGGTTGGCAGGTCGACTCCTAAGGAAGCAAGAGTCGACTCCCAGAGAAATGCAAGGCTAAAAGTCAGAGAGCCAACTTCGATGTCTGAGAGCCGAGTCGACTCCCGCAAAGTTCGAGTCGACTCCAAGGCAGCGCAACCCCAAGACAGAAGACTGTATTTTCATCTCTGAGAGCCGAGTCGACTTCGAGACAGCACAGGTCAACAGACAGAAGATCGGGATTTCGGGCTCTGAGTGCCGAGTCGACTCCCAGAATATCCGAGTCGACTCGAGTGAGCAAACTTGAAAGAAAGATCTCTGGATTCCTTAGAACGAGTCGTCTCCAAAAGTGCCGGGTCAGCTCTAGACATTGGGGAGTCGACTCCAGGTTCAGTCGAGTCGACTCCAGTCAAGACAGCACTTTAATTCAAATCCAGAATAGTTGCCGAGCCGTCTCCAGAAAAGCATGAGTCGACTCCTGCAACAGGCGAGTCGACTCCAGATCGCGCGAGTCGACTCCGATCCCAGCGGAAACATTGTCAGGAGTTGCAGAATGTGTAGAACGGCCTTTAATCTGTGTCTAACGGCTATTTTTCTTGGGGAATGGCTTAAATAGCCTGAGTGAACAGTAATAGAGAAAGAAAGAGAGACTCCATTAAAAGAAAAAGGGATTTCCACCAACCAAAAGCTCTCTAGAGTGATTACACGAAAAAGAAGGAAGAAGTGCTTTGAAGTCGACTCTCCAACTGTCTTCCTCACATTCAAGGCTCTCCTCCTGACAGCAAGTCTACATCAAATTCAAGAGGAGTCAAAGAGTTTGAAAAGCCCCTTCCTCCATCTCCAAAATCAGTTTGAGAGCTTCTTACTCTTCCCTGCTTATATTGTTTAAATACGCTTATTGAGAAGCTTCCTTTTTATTTATTTCAACCTATTTGTTTCTTACTTGATTCAATCAGGGGATTGAATCAAGGGTGTTAAGATTTGTTGGTGAGCGAAGATTAAAACCAACGGTGTAAGGGTTTGATTGTGATCCCGGGAAAATAATCGGGTGGTTCTAGTCGGTGAGCCTGTGAAAACCGACCGAGTTCGTTGTGATCTCGTAAAACAACAAGTTGGGTTGTGAACTTGTAAAACAACCGACTGTAATCTAGGGGATTATAGTGAACTCCCAAGTGAGGCTTGGAGAGTGGATGTAGGAGCAAGGGTTAGCTCCGAACCACTATAAAATTGCTTGTGTTTGTGATTGTTTCATTGTCTCTTCCTTTTCCTTCATCCACTGCATATAGCAACTAATTAATCCACTCGCAAAAGTTTTAATTAGTTACTCACAAAGTTTTTTAATTGCAATAATTATTTTAAAACTCAATTCACCCCCCCCCCTCTTGGGTTGTCTATCTGGGCAACAAGTGGTATCAGAGCCGGAACTCTTTTACCAAAAAGTAAAAGATCAAAATGACAACCCCATTTGGATCTTCTCATATTGAGGGCCAGTCCACCCATAGACCTCCATTCTTCAATGGATCCGACTACTCATATTGGGAAGGCTAGGATGAGAATATTTATCCAAGCACAAGACTATGAGATGTGGACCACCATACTTAATGGACCATACATCCCATCAATTTTTGTAGAGGGTGTTACTATACCAAACTTGAAAAGGATTGGGATGACAATGATATAAGGAAGGCACAACTAAATGCCAAAGCAATGAATGTGCTTTATTGTGCTTTAGACTGAAATGAATTCAATAGAGTCTCTACTTGCAATTCTGCAAAAGAGATTTGGGATAGACTTGAAGTGACCCACGAGGGCACAAATCAAGTAAAAGAATCTAAAATAAATATATTAGTTCATAAGTATGAATTATTTAAGATAGATTCCAATGAAACTATCACTTGCATGTTTACTAGATTTACTGACATTGTCAATGGCCTAAAAAGCCTTGGCAAAAATTATACTAACAGCGACCTGTCAGGAAGATTCTTCGTTGTTTGCCAAGGTCATGGAGGCCAAGGTGACGGCAATCCAAGAACCCAAGGACTTGAACAAGCTTCCATTTGAGGAGCTTCTTGGATCCCTAATGACGCACGAGCTCACAATGAAACAACACAGCGAAGAAGAATCCTCTCATAAGAAAAAGGTAATAGCTCTCAAATCTACTTCTTCTAACAAGGATTTATCTTGCAGTAGCAGCAGTGAAGAAGAAGATCATGAGGGAGATGATGATGAGGCTCTTCTCGTGCGTAAGTTCAGAAAATTCATCAACCGAAAGAAGTCCTTTCATCAAAGGAGAGGTCCCTCAAGTTCCTATTACAAGGATAAAGGTAAGGAAAGGGAAAATGAGGAAATCGGATGCTACGAATGTAAGAAGCCGGGACACTTCAGAGCGGACTGTCCTTTGCTCAAGAAGGCCAGCAAGTACAAGAAAAAGAAAATCCTCGTCTCCACCCTATCGGACTCCGATACATAATCATCATCATCGGAGAGGAACAAGAAAGAAAAGGCCAAACCTATGTTTTATGGCAAACGAAAATGAGGTAACATCTGAAACGCATTTAGATTTTATCTTTGATGAATTGTATGATGGGTTAATGAATTAATGGATGAATATAAGACAATAAGTCTTAAGAATAAAGAGCTAAAACTAACCAATCAATCTCACCTCCATAAATACGATAAATTAGTTAAGGATAAGGATTTTATCACTAAAGAAAATTTAGAACTTAAAACAAGCAAGCAAATGTTAATTCAAAAAACTAATACCTAAATTAAAGATAACGAAAAAACTAACCAAGGAAATTTCTGAACTTAAAAAGGATAAACAAACTATTAGAGATAATTTCACAAAAGACTTAAATGCACTAAAAATTGAAAAACAAAAGTTGGCACAAGAACTTGAAAAGTACAAACCTTTTGTAGAAAAGTTTACATATAGTTTTGAAAAATTGGAAATGATACTTAATAGTCAACGAGCTGTGTTCAATAGAGCTGGTTTAGGGTATAAACCAAAAAATAAGCAAAAGCTCCTTAGTAATTTTTTTGTAAAAGCAGGGGAAAGCAAATTAAGAAAATAACATGTTTTTGCTGTGGAACAATAGGACATAAAGCTAATGTGTGTGATCATAGAAAAGAAAAGCTAAAGAAAAAATTAAAAGGGTTTGGGTTCCAAAAGGAACCAACATTACTAACCATGAAGGACCCAAGAAAACTTGGGTACCTAAGATTGTATGATTTCCTTGTGTAGGAGTGTCTTGCAGCCAAGGTCGACAAAAACTGTTGGTACTTGGATAGTGGCTGCTCAAGACACATGACGGGTGACAAAGACCAATTCTTCACCTTGAGCCTAAGAAGGGAGGTGCAGTGACATTTGGAGACAATAACCAAGGTCACATCGTTGGTATAGGTAAAGTACAAATCACCTCCTCAACCTTTGTTGATAATGTACGATTAGTAGATGGTCTTAAACATAACTTACTTAGCATAAGTCAATTATGTGATAAGGGTTTTGATGTTTTGTTTAAACAATCCTTATGCATCATAACCAACTCAATTGATAATAGCTTAGTATTCAAAGGAATAAGACGTGGAAATGTCTATGTAGTAGATCTAGATGATCTTGCTAAAAACAGTCCTTGCTTAGTTGCTAGTGATACTAAGGAGAATGATGCAAGTTGGTTATGGCACCGTAAATTAGGACATGCAAGTATGGATACAATATCTAAGTTAGTTAAAAGAGATTCTGTAATAGTATGCCAAAACTAAAATTCGAGAAAAATAAAATCTGTGAAGCTTGTCAATATGGCAAACAATCAAGGAACTCCTTTAAATCCATAAATTGTGTCTCTACCTCTAGACCTCTTGAACTACTACACATGGATCTATTTGGACCAACTAGAACCACAAGTCTAGGTGGAAACAAATATGGTCTTGTTATTGTAGATGATTTTTCGAGATATACTTGGGTCATGTTGTTAGCTCATAAAGGGAGGTTCATCCAAGGGTCGCCCCTTTAGGAAAGGGAAAAAGAAAAATAAAATCGAAAAGAAACAAGTGCACCATGCTCAGCCTAGTCAGAAAAAGAATAAAAAGGCTGATCAGAGCAAGGCGGAGTGTGCTTCTTCTGCAAGAAGCAAGGACATTGGAAGAGGAACTGTCCTCTTTACATTGCATCTTTCGATCCGAACCGGTTTAAGAAAAGTGGGCAATCAGTTGCCAATCAAGGTACTTATATGATAACACCTTGCAATTTTTCTATTTGTGATAATTCGACCTGGGTATTGGATACCAGTAGTCCTTTTAATATTTGCAATTCGTTGCAGGGGCTACAAGTCAGTGAGAGGTTTGAAGAAGGAGAAAGGTTCCTGAATGTTGGAGATGGAAGATCAGTTCCAGTTCTAGCTTTAGGAATTCTTAAACTTGAATTTAGCTCTCATGTAAATATCCTTAGTGATTGTTACTAGTCCAAGTTTTTTATTGAATATCATTTCTGTAGGCCTTTTGGCCAAAAATGGTTATGAAATATCAATAAAAAAGGATTATTGCAATATCATTTGGAATGGTGCTGCTGTAATGAATGGAACTCTGAGTAATGGCATTTACATTTTGTCACAGCCTGTTCATGTAATGTACAAGTCCAATAAGCGCCCTAAATAGATAATGTCACGGATGTCTACCTTTGGCATCATAGGCTAGGACATATTAACAAGAACAGGATGAACAGGTTAAGTAAAGAGGGAATCCTCGATGTTAATGATTATGAATCATTGACAACCTGTGAATCATGCCTTCTTGGTAAAATGACCAAATCACCTTTTATCGGAAAAGGTGAACGAGCCAGTGACTTATTGACCCTTGTACATTCTGATGTATGTGGGCCAATGAGCACAAATGCTAGAGGTGGGTATTCATATTTCATTACGTTTACCAGACGACCTTATCTAGGTATGGTTATGTCTATTTAATGAGACATAAATCTGAATTTGAAATGTTCAAATATCGTAATGAAGTAGAAAAACAAACTGGAAAGAGTATTAAAACTCTTCGATCAGATCGAGGAGGTGAATACCTCACCAGTGAGTTTTTGACATATCTAGGAGAAAATGGGATTCTCTCTCAATGGACTCCTCCTGGTACACCACAGTATAACGGTGTATCAGAAAGAGAAATCGAACTCTGTTAGACATGGTTCGATCCATGATGGGGTTTGCAAGTCTGCCCATATCCTTTTGGGGATATGCACTTGAGTCAGCCTGCTACATTCTAAATAAGGTTCCAAGTAAGTCTGTAAATAAAACACCACATGAGATGTGGACTGGACGTAAGCCAATGCTCTCTCACCTTAGGGTTTGGGGGTGTCCAGCATATGTCAAACGTTTGAAGACAGACAAACTTGAACCCAAGTCTGACAAATGTTTCTTTGTTGGTTATCCTAAAGAAACTAAAGGATATTACTTCTACTTTGCTGAAGAACAAAAGTTATTCGTAAGCAATAGAGCTTTTCTTAGAGAAAGAATTCCTTAGTGAAGGAACTAAAAGCTCTAATGTTGAGCTTAGGGAAGTTCAACATGTAGAAGATCCGACACCATCTACTGAACTAGTTGAGTCAGATTTGATTAGATCAGATCCAGAACCCATCTTAGATGCACCATTAAGGCGATCAGGTAGAGTACCACGTCAGCCGGACAGATACTACGGTTTCTTGGTCCAGGACGGGGATCCTGTCGAACTTGATGAAAACAATGAGGATCCGATCACCTATATGGATGCTATGCAGAGGCATGACTCTGATGCATGGCTTGGAGCCATGCAATCCGAAATGGAATCCATGAAGGTCAATGATGTATGGACATTAGTTGACCCACCCGAAGGGATTAAACCCATAGGGTGTAAGTGGATTTTCAAAAGAAAACGGGGCGCAGACGGAAAAGTAGAGACCTATAAAGCCCGTCTGGTTGCCAAGGGATATCGTCAACGTTATGGTATTGACTATGACGAGACGTTTTCTCCTGTGGCAATGCTCAAATCCATTCGGATTATGCTTGCGATAGCAGCACACTTAGATTATGAATCTGGCAGATGGATGTTAAAACCGCTTTTCTAAATGGAGATTTAGAAGAGAGGTGTATATGATGCAACCTGAAGGTTTTATATCTGCAGATGAGTCTAAGGTGTGCAAGCTTCAAAAATCCATTTATGGATTAAAGCAAGCTTCACGGAGTTGGAACATACGATTTGATAAGGTGATCAAATCATATGGCTTCATTAAGAATGAAGAGGAACCTTGCATTTATAAATGGGCAAATGGTTCAGTTATTATATTTCTTGTTTTGTATGTGGATGACATTCTTTTAATCGGGAATGACATTCCTGCATTACAAGGAATAAAGGTTTGGCTATCATCTCAATTTGCCATGAAGGATTTGGGAGAAGCATCTTACATCCTAGGGATGAAGATCTATAGAGATAGATCTAGAAGATTGCTTGGATTATCCCAATCCACATACATTGATACTATACTGAAAAGGTTCAGTATGATTAATTCCAAGAAAGGCTATCTTCCAATGGGCCATGGAATTAACCTCTCTAAAAGGGATTGTCCGACAACCTCTCAAGAAAGAGAGACTATGGATAGAATTCCATATGCTTCGGCAGTGGGATCTATAATGTATGCCATGACATGTACTAGACCAGACGTGGCATACTCACTAGGAGTAGTGAGTAGATACCAGTCTGATCCAGGTAGCAACCACTGGAAGGTTGTCAAAACCATCCTTAAGTATTTGAGAAATACTAAAGATCAGTGGCTTGTCTACGGTGATTCTGACTTAAAACTTGAGGGATATACCGATTCAAGTTTTCAGTCAGATCAAGATGATAGCAAGAGCGTGTCGGGATATATCTTCACTCTTAAGGGTGGGGCCATCTGCTGGAAGAGTTCCAAGCAGCATACAGTGGCAGATTCTACATGTGAAGCAGAATACATTGCAGCATCTGATGCAGCCAAGGAAGCCGTATGGTTGCGCAAGTTCATCACCGAGCTGGGAGTGGCACCTTCCATTGATGGTCCAGTTCCTATATTTTGTGATAACACTGGAGCCATAGCTCAGGCAAAGGAACCTAAAGCACATCAGCGGACCAAGCATATTCTGCGACGTTATCACCTGGTTCGAGAGATTATAGAACGAGGTGATATTGATCTTCAGAAGATTGACACAAAAGAAAATCTGGCTGACCCATTTACCAAAGTCCTCGGCATCAAAGAGTTCAACGAACACAAGTCGAAGATGGGTATTAGATACTGTGCCGATTGGCTTTAGGCTAAGTGGGAGTTGTTGGGAATTGTATCCTAAATGTCAATCGTCAGCATATTGATGATTGAATTTGTAAATAAATTGACAAATTAATAAAGTATTATTTGGCATTATTCATCATTTCATCTTCAAATGAACTCTTATATGATGAAGTCCTTAGGACTTATGTTATGATAAAGGAGGATTTATCTTTGAGTCCTTAAACTTGTTCGCGACCAAATGATATGTTGTTACTAGGACGACAACATTATCGAGATTAGGTCGTTGTGTGACATATACGTTGGTTGTCCTCTTAACCAAGGAGTGTGGAGACACTGGTATGCCATACAGGTGAAGTGTAGGAGTACATTTCACTGAACGTGACCAATTCCGGAACGCTCTACTGTCGAGAGATGTTCCGAGTGGATATGGGTATAAGTTTGGCCCTCTGACCTGAGACCGCAACCTGTGACTAGCAAGCAACTCACTGTACTTTGGTACCGGACTACCTGAATTTCTAATTCAGTGACGGAAGGTCACTGGGTGCAGTCAAGTACTTGCGTAGTCAGTTGTGAGTCAAGATGGAATTGACCCCTCCTGGAAACAGGAATAATGTCTTGTGATTAATTTAGCAAAACCTTGGCCAGGGTAATCCCAGTGAGGAGTCACGGGATATCTAAAGTTAATCACATAATGGATATACTAATTATAGGGTTGACAGTGAGCTCTAAGTCATCCTGGCATTAAGAGTCAAAGGGATTGACTTATACAGTAACCATAGTTCAGGGTTCCAGAATATTTGCTTCGCATATATTCGGCCTATTCGGACGTCGGGTACCATTGCTAGATGGTCACATCGATTAGTGTAGGAAGTCGTTCCTATACTACCGGCTTAGGTTTGAACCTATGAGGTCACACGCATAGAAGATTCCTGATTGATCAAGAAGGCTGATGAATAATTAAGAATCATTCAGGGGTAATTTGGTCAATTCGATTGGCAAATTATCTTATAAAATAATTAAAGTAATTATCGAAGGATTAATTAGTAATTAGATTGCTAATGAACTCAATTGGATTGAGTAATTAGACTAAGGATGAGCCAAATTGAATTAGATTCAATTCTGGGCTCAATCAGGATTTTGACCTGATTGGATTAGGTCTGAATCAAGAGGACTTAGGTTGACCAAATTAAATTAGATTAAATTTGTGCCTAATTAGGGATTGACCTAATTGGATTAGGTTCAACCCATGGTAATTGGATCATTCTAATTATTAGGATTAATTAAATTAAATGGGTTGATCTGAAACTGTTCGAATCTTGAAATCCATTTGTCACATATCCATGCATGCGCCATAAATTGATTTTTAATATGATTAAAAATTAATTTAATTTATTTAATGGTGCCATGGGACACTTGGCAACATCAGGGACCTCTTTCATCATTAGATGGGTCGAAATGGAGAGATAAATTCATGAAAAGAATTGGATAAGATCAAATTCTCTCTCTTCATGACATATGTCATCCTTATCTTTATCTCACTTCTAATTAAGGTTGAATTTCGAATTTAATCATCACAAAATCACCACGTGACCCTCTAATCTGTTTGGGGCATGGGAATTTCGAAATTGAAAGAGAAAAGTGGCAACATGATGAATGGTTTAGATTAGATCAAGCTTCATCATGTAATGGCACATGAACTTGAATTTTGAATTCAAAATTCAAAACCCCACAAAATGCTCCACAAATATGGGATGGTTGGCATGAAGTTAGGTAGGAGAGCAACATTAAAAGGATCTCCATCATCTGGTGGGTCGAATTCAAGGAAAAAAGAGAGAAAAAGAAGAAGAAAAAGGGAAAAGAAAAGAGAGGGAACCCTAGTTCATGCATGGAAAAATTCTGCATTCAATCTAGGCTGATTTCTTCCTCCTCTAAGTCCATCGCGCCATTAGTGTTAGGGTCTCCTGATAAGAGTCTTTAGATCAGATCTAAGTCCTCTTCAATCCCCTTTAAACCTTTCCTCCAAGTTCTTCCAAGAAGGCGGATCAAAAGTGATAGCGTTTGGAAGATCAAATTTCAGCCTCAAGAAATTCTGCGCAAGCTAGCACTTCCGCAGGATTGGATCTCTTCAGAAACTTCGCGTGACTTCTCGTAGAGGCCATTCGTGTGCGGTGGCTGCAAAGTCGAGGATCAGATCCACAAGTTTCATCCATCATAAAAGGTATTAATCCTACATTAATCTTTATTATGTGTCAAAATCTAGGTCTGATTCTCCGAGGTTTTACCTCTTTTGGGGCTCCTCACAGAGATATCTCCAGAATCCATTCAATGGAGTATTCGGAGATTAATCGGAATAGAGTTCTTAAGTTTCAGATCTGATAGTTAATCATGCATGAAAGTTTTAGCATAATTGTTTAAACGATTCCGGCATAATCCTATGTGGTTCTTAAGGGTGCGATTTCTAGATTTGATTTTGTAAGCATGCATGAATTAAATTGTTTGGATTCAATTTTTCCGCTGCATTTTAAAACTTAAAAAGAACTATGATGACCAAAGATTGATTCATAGATTGATTTTGAGATCACAAAACCTTTGAAGTATAGATACTAATGTTTATGTTGCAACGGAGAAAGATATTTATTTGCAAGGAACATAGCAAGTTGGGAGAACACAGGAAGGCCTCCAAAGCTCTCAAGTTGGAAGAAAGCTACCAATTTATTTTGCGCCCAAGCTTAAAGTTCATAAAGGATTCCAATTGGAGGAGTAAAATCAAAAGAAAAAATTTCAAAAGAACAGTCTTCGAGTCGACTCCAGTGGAATTCGAGTCGACTCCAGTGGAATTCGACGTCGACTCCGGAAGAAGTATGAGTCGACTCCCTAGGAGTCACAGGTCAGAAAACGTCCTAGAGAGGCGAGCTTTTCGGGTCTGAGGGATCCGAGGATCGAACCTCTCGCCCACAGTGGAGACAGCGTAGTCGACTCCGATGGTTCTGGTAAGGTCGACTCAAAGAAAGCAGGAGTCGACTCCTCAGCGGAACACAATGAAAAAGGTCAGAGAGCATTTTTTGGGACTCTGAGATTCGAGTCGACTCCCGAGACTCCGGCTGACCATCAACAGAACAGAAAAAACCAAGTTACTGGCCTCTGGGAGATTCGAGTCGCTTCCCAGACAGCCTCGAGTCGACTCCAAGGACAGCTTCACATCAAAAAGGCCAGGAAGACCAAGGTTTCGCAAACTGAGAGCCGAGTCGACTCCAAGGAAGTTCGAGTCGACTCCAAGACTGGACGAGCCAAAAGACAGAGGATCGGGAGTTCGGGCTCTGAGATTCGAGTCGACTCCCAGGACAGTCGAGTCGACTCGAGAGGACCAAAATTCAAAATTGGATCCACGGACTTCCAGTGATGAGCCGACTCCGAAATTGCCAAGTCAGCTCCAGAAGTTGGCGAGTCGACTGCCGGTTAAGACGAGTCGACTCCCAGTCGAGGATGCACCATAATTTCAATTTGGAATAGTGGCCGAGTCGTCTCCAGTAAAGCACTAGTCGACTCCTGCAACAGGCGAGTCGACTCCTGATCGCGCGAGTCGACTCCGATCCCCAACGGTAATATTGTCAGGAATGGCTGCAGACTTGTGTCCAACGGCTCTATTTTTGTCTCTAACAGGCTAGATCCTTGTTTCCACGCCATCTAAAGCTATAAAAACAAGAGCGAGAGCTAGGGGAGAAGCATGGAAATGGGAGAGATCATCTAGGAAAGAGATCTCAAAGAGATTACAAAGAAAATCTCCCATAAGCACAAAAGAGCCATCCAAAACGAAATAGAGAGAAGAAGAGCATCCAAGTGAATCCGAAAGCTTCCTCTCCATCCGTGTGCTGCCTCGGGGATCCTCTACTTCATGCCAAATCAGAGGAGGATCAAGTAAAGAAGAAGCCGAGCCCTCCATCTTCAAAAACTCGTTTGAGGGCTTCTCTTTACTCTATTTGTGTATATTGTCATATCTGCTTGTTTAAGAAGCTTTGATTTGTTTTTATTCTTTGTTTAATATCTTGTAACTTGATTCAATCAAGGGATTGAATTCAAGGGGTTAAAGTTTGTTGGGTGGAGCCAAAGGGAAAACCAACGGTGTAAGGTTTGTTGGTGAGCCAAAGGGAAAACCAAACGGGATTAAGGTTTGTTGGTTGAGCCAAAAGGGAAAACCAACGGGGTTTAGGTTTGTTGGTGAGCCGAGGGTAAAACCAACGTGTAAGGGTTTGATTGTGATCCCGGGGAAAAACACGGGGTTGGTTCGGAGTCGTGAGGCCTGGGAAAACCACCGAGTTCGTTGTAACCTCGTAAAACAAACACGTTTGGGTTGTGAGCTTTAAAAGCAACCGCGCTGTAATCGGTAAGGGATTATAGTGAAACTTTCAAGAAGGTCATTGGGGAGTGGGATAGTAGGCTTGCTGGGGTGCGAGCGAACCACTATTATGGTGTGCCTTTGTGTTTGGGTAATGCCTCTAGTTCTTGTCTTAACTAACACACTTTACTTACATTAGATAAATTGCTTGCTTAACTTCTTATCCGCACATCCTTTAGTTGCAAGCATATTTAATCAAGTCGAAGTCATATACATCAAACCCTTGCTAAGTTAACTTTCACTGTGCATCTTATACAACTTAGCATAGTTAATCAAAAGTTTTAGAAGTAGCATAAAGTTATTAAAAAGACCAATTCACCCCCCCTCTTGGCTTGTATCTACTGGGCAACAAGTGGTATCAGAGCAGGTGCTCTAAGTTTAATTATTGATCTCACGATCAAAAGCCAAAGATCATGACAAGTCAAATAGATAGTTTTCTAGGAGAAGGACAATCAATTGATACACCTCCACTATTTAATGGCATAAACTATACACATTGGAAAATACGCATGCGCATTTTTATTCAATCACAAAACTATTATTTATGGAAAATCATAACAAATGACCTTCACACCACTCTCACAAACTATTAATGAAAAGGACTTAGCACAATTGAACGCTAATGCTATGAACATGTTATAATTGTGCTATTTCAAGAAACGAAGTTTAATGAAATTTCTGCATGCTTATCTGCTAAGGAGATCTGGGATACTTTAGAAAATATTTATGATAAATCTCAGACTAGCTCACATGTGCTTCAAATATATACTAACAATGAGACTGCCCAGAAAAGGGTGTTGAATCTCCCTCAGTCGAGTCGACTCCAAGTAGCTCAGAGTCGACTCCCAAGTTAGTCGAGTCGACTCCAATAAGGTCTGAGTCGACTCCGAGGCAAATCAGCATCCTAAAAGACAAAGAAAGAAGAGGAAACAAGAGAAAGGAAGAAGAGGTAAAGCGACAAGAAAGCCTTGACCAGAGAAAGTCAACAAGGAATTGAAAGTTAGGAGGCAACAATGAACTACAAGAGGTAACTAACTATGTCTTATGATACAAGAGATAAAGTAGAATCTGAATCTAATCTTACACCAAATGACTTTCATGAAAAATATTCTTATGATGAACTTTAAATGCTTTTCATGATTTGTATAGTGAATGTAGAAAATTAGCTAGGAAAAATAAAAATCTGAAAAAAGCTAAATTTGGAAATTTCAAAAGAAAGAAATTCTATTACTGAAATAACAAGACAAACTAAATTCTGAAAATAAAAGTTTAAGGTCATTTTCAGAAGAACTGATTCAGAAAAATCATAGCTTAATTAAGAAAAATCAAAACTTAAGTAAAGAAATTAATCAATTAAAATCTTTTATTAACAAATTCACCGTAAGTTCAGAACGATTAAAAAATGATGTTTGAAAGCCAATATGTTGCTTGTGATAAATTCAAAAACTTGGCTTGATTCTTTACTTAACAATTAAATCTCTAGAGAAAAAGGTTATCAATTCATCAAGCAAACCATTAAATAAGATAAGTTATTTCAAAAATGAAGAAGGATGGGAATAACAACTTTACCTATCGTTCTAGTATAATTAAATCAAATGGTAAAGTTATTACTATTAAACAGATATGGGTTCCAAAAGGAACCCATATGTTCCTAACTCCAAGGACTCAAGCCAAGCTTGGGTACCCAAAATGAGAAAATGAGGATGTACACATAGGTGTACCAAGGTACCTATGGAACATAAAGAAACTTAAAAGTTATTAACAAAAAAAAATAATAATGAAATCAGTAATTCTTGCATCTCATCATTATTTGTGCTTTAGTATTTGATATGATTTGCTAGTAGTGATCAATTTTGTGATATAGAAAAATATTTTTTGGAAATATAATCAAATCTCTTCATTTTTTAGTATACTTTACTCACTATTGGGATAAGTTGCTAAATGATTAATCAATTTATTAAGAATAACTCTATGAATTCTCTATATGCTTGATTGAGAGTTATTATCCATGGCATTATTGTTTATTGATCATAGATATGATAATGTGTACTTGGTATGCTTTTGAATATATGCCTATGAATACCAAGAAAACCATCCTTGCATATAAAATCAACTCATGCTAGTATGTACTTAATCTCAAAAGACCTTGCCATAGCTTACTTAGATTATCTACTTAAAAGGTCGAAGTTTTGCTATGCATGCTAACTAAGGAAACAAACAAAAATTCACTACTAAAATCTTGTAAAAGTGGTTCAAATGATAAAGGTTTCCAAACTGTAAAGATAAGAGTATCATGGCACAGTGTTGAAAACCAAAATTCTGATAAAGGTTATACAGAAAATAATATTAAATTTCAATGATTTCAGCACCAAGGACACCATAAGTAAGAATAGGATTAATAGAATTCTTGAAGAAATGAAAAAGACAATTATGTATGATAGTCATCTACTTAAATAATTTTTAAAAGACTATCATCACTGCTTGTCATACATATGATTTCTATTTTTGATGAAAATTTTGATCTTCTGAAAAATGGAAAATGAACTATTGCATATCTTCATATTTTTCAGTCGTACATGTTATTATGAAAATAATGCCCAAATCTGATAAAGATACTTCTATCCTTGGATATCATTCATCAAGCAATGCATATAGAACATTCATAAAAATTCTAGTTGTAGAAGTATCAATTCATTTTATTCTTTATGAGACTAATGATTTATTAGTCAAAATACTAAAATCAAATTATATGGTTAATCTTTTACATATGTACTTAATGAAGAAAAATTGATGACTACTAAAAGACTAAATCAAGAAAAGAGGAAATAGATCTTGATAAAGATTCTTGCAATGATTAGAAGTAAAAGATCATCATATCATGTGCTTGCTTCATGAGCTTTATATTCTGTCAAATGAATGTGTAGAAGTCACTCCTATGTGGTTACTTCATTAAAAAGGAGATCTATGAAAAATAACCACCATATTTAAAAATACACATTACATATATGATAAAGCAATATGTGATTTAGAACAAGCATCAAAAGCATGATATATAAAAGCTTAAGCAACCTTTTTGATAGAAAGTAATAGTGATAAATCTATGCATCAAAAAGAAGAATCTATGATATCTTGCTTGCTTATAGCACACATTGATGGCATCATTTTTGTTCTACCAATGAAAATTTATATGAATAGTTATATTGCAAGGTGAGTTTGAAATATGATGAATGAATTAACATCTTCTCTCAAACTCCAAATTAAGACAAACAGGAAAGGGGATCTTCATTGACCAACGTTAGTCCACAAGAAAACTCTTATAGAAGATTGGCATGAAGAAGGTATATCTATGACCCCATCTTGTAGAATTCGAAAAAGATGAGAAAAGTAGATCTATTGTGTTAAAGCTGTATTGAAGCATGATAGAATAATTATTTTATCATACAGCTAGTTAGACCAGATTGTAACGCTCATGTATGTGACCGTGTTGCAAGACTTCAATCTAATTTTATGAATCATATTTTATTAATAACCAATAAATCATAATCCCTGAATTTGTGATAGAAAGAAACGGTTAAGATAAATTGATTAAAACTTAGTGTAACATATCTTACAGATAATTATCTTAAGCAAATAGAATCTAAACTAAATTGATTTGATCCTTGATAAATCTATCTATTGCCTCACATGCTTGAACTATCTTTCTATCTCTTTAGTTCAAGTGATATGTGCTTGCTAATATTTAGGCAATTCTCTTGAGTAAAGTGACTCAACATATAACTATTGTCATATCTTATATTGAGTCATCTAATTAAAAAAGTATATATATATTGGATGAATGCTTTGGTATCTTAAAAAAACTAATGACCTTCCTTCAAGAAAGAAAAATGAGAAGAATGTTCAACTTGAAGGATATCTTCATGTAAGATACCACTAAACATTCACATGCAAACAGAGAGAGGATCTTCTTCAGCCAAAAGTTCATACATAAGAAATCTAGTTTGGCTTGAAGAACATATAATGAATAGGTAATTTTAGATACCTTTCTCACAAATTAATTGAGCAAAGTCAATAACTTAAATCCTATTATGGCATGATTAAATTCTTTAATTATTAATTTTTGATATCATGTCTATATGTGTATTGACTGACTTATACTTTTAGAAATTGTTTCATGGTTTGCTCAATCTAAAATATTTCTATGGGCTGTATCATAACCATGAAATACACAAGTATATGATTAAAACTCTGATTTAGAATGACTTGTGAGAAGCTACGAATTCTTGGGCATAATGAAAATAGTGTTGCATGATATACCTCCTATACGATACATTTCATTATTTCTTTATTCTGCTCTTTCATGTAGATTACTTGAGAATAACAAAAAGAGAGAGAGATAAAGAAAAGAAAATGGAGCATTGTTCAAGAGATGAAAAATCTGAGCAAAGGCAAGTACTTCAATCTTAAGGAAAAGCAAAACAAGCATAATATATTCGGCACATTTGGAAGAGATAAAATCTATAATTAATTACACTCAAACAGGGAGAGTTTGAAGTAAACATTTTAACCTTTCTATATTGCTCATCATAGGGATGGTGCCAATGGAGAGGCTAGTGGTAGTACCCGGCACTATTTGACCCCAACTATTCCGGGTGTAGGGCATATTAGGGACGGCACAAGAGGGAGGCTAGTGGTAGTACCTCGTGCCCCTTCCCAACTCCCACCGGATAGGGAGCAAATAGAGTATAGAGCTTAAGAAAGTTAAAAGAAAGACAAAGTAAATGAAAGTATACAAGAAAGAATCAATTCAAATTTTTAGTCACATGGAAACACACTTTAAGGATGAAATCAGTGCAAAATTATATTTAAAATAGGGGGAGTTTATTTGAAAAGAATTGATTTTGATACTTGACATACTTGTTCTAATAGTTTTAATGGTATGACTTAACACACACTATATTTTGCATGTGGCCATGATATTTTAAATTATGGGTCTCAATATCTTTTGTAGTACCCCATACTTGGACAATTTGATTGAATGTTTGAATGCTACATAACATCTTTTGTTTGGTTTTATTGAAAAGAAAATTCAGATTTGTTATTCACAATCATCGTTAAAATCTGAAAGTTAAATAAATCTGTAAAAAAAAAAAAGGAGAAGAGAAGGATATCTCTATTTAGGCACAATGAATTGAGTTTGTCTTATCCATCAACTTGCTTAACTTTGGTATATAATGTGCTAACTCATACCAAAATTCAACATAAATACAAATATTCTGAATATGCTTGAAATATGTGTTTTCAATCGTAATGATTTAAGATAAGCTACAATGTGGAAGATCCATATCTCAAATTATGACTTTGAAAGCCTCTTTTGAAAATCTTTATGAAATTCAGAATCTGATTTCGTATAAAAGCTTAAACTCAATATGATTTCTAAATAAAATCTTAATTTAAGAAAAACAGAATTAATTTTGATGCCTTGGTTGATTGCTCCGATATGCATCCGAAACATATCTTTTCTTATCGTTAAAATGTACTAATATTGGTCCAAATGATGTGTCTTTCGATGATTCTTGATTGCAAACAAAATTCCTAAAATATATGATCTTATTTTTGATATTAAAAGATTTATTGTGTTTCATGAATACATTGGTGAAAAACTATGATTAAGAAATTGAGTTTCTATAAATATATATACCTCAATGATCATCCTATATGTTTTTCTCTCCTACATTCTTAAAGATTTCCATCAGAATATCAATAGAGTGAATGGATCTTAAAAACTAGAAATATTTCAGTTCACTCAAATGACTCTAAAAGAAAGAAAATGTAAATGCTTTTGAAAGAAATTGAGCTTCAATTGAATCATTTTCTGATTAATACTTTTATACATTTCTCTAAGATTAGGAGAAAGCATAACTTGTTCTTAAAGGATTAGAAAGAGTGATTACTATAAATTCTGAATAATTCTAGATCACTCTACATCTTGATATTACAGAATTTCAGTGTTTATTCACGTTTATCACTAAAATCTGAAATTCAACAATTTAAAATGATTAAAGGAAGAATGCATCTTTTGAGGGGGAGCTTTAGATATTCAGTATCCGTATCCCAAAGACACTTTATTTTGATGCATACCTTGATTTTTATGGATTGATTTTGATGAACCTCCTTATATTACAATACTTGCTTTAATTATAAGTTTATACCTTGAGATGAGTTTCTATAGAAGGTTGTCTTGTCTCAAACCTTGAGTCTCATGAAGATAAGCTGAAATATATTTTTTGAGAATTGACAATCTTATTGAACATTATCTTAGGATTCTAAACTCTTAAATGGAATGATCAATTGAGGGGGAGAAAGAAAATTTCAGAAGGAGAGGTCTTATGGAACTTAATTACATAAATCTATAGCGAGAGGGAAAGAATACTAAATGAAAAGTGATCCTAATACTCTCCAATATGTATCATCTGAAATTTAAATCTGAAAATCTTTATGATACACCTTGAGGCGTGTTTATTTGGTTAGTCATATCTTATGCATCACTCATGAACCAAATTAACAATCTTAAGAGCCTCTAATTTAATAAAACAGGGGGAGAACAATGTATTAAATTTTCCTTGAGTATCTCTTGAGAAAATCTATTTTGAACCTCACTATGAGTTTTAATTGGCTTACTCTTTAGAACTTCTATTTGTGCCAATTCATTATTTTATGTATCAAATTTGCTTATTTTCTAAAGGAATAAAAGAAAGTCTTTAAAGAGCTCAAAGATGTATCAAAAATTGCATAAACTCATATTTTGGTATTTGTGCCCCAATGCTCTTATTATCATATAAGAACTGTTGAAGTCATTAAGAATTAATGATCCAACATGATGATATGTTTTTCCAATATATAAGTTTGATCTTTACTCTGAAAATTAATTAAATTGCTCTCATGTTGATAAAATACTTAATAGATTGGGCAAAAGGTCTTAAATGAACAAGCTTTTCATACTTAGTGAAGAGAGGTTAGATTTTCCAACTCATATTTTTTCTTGAATATCATTTGTGGTACTTCTTGAATTAACTAAGGAAGATTCACCTACACTTGATTAGAAAACTATCTGTGGTATCAAATTAAAAAACCTCTTGAATTCACACTCGATGTGTTCTGCTCTGATCCTTGTACTTAATGTTTCAACTACTTTTTGATGTTGTCCAAAAGGGGGGAGAATATCTAAGTATATTGCTATACTACTCAGAATGCTTTATTACTTTGAAGTGAATATAAATCAGCTTAAAATTTAATATGTTGATTGTGTTAAGCTGATGTAAATCTAAAAGCATTATCAATGAAAGTAATGTTTTTTTTTAATATATTATGTTTTCTACTTCATACAACTTAGGCTATGTATTACTGTCTAGAAAACAATATCTTTTATATTGCATATACTCCAAGTTTTGTCATCATCAAAAAGGGGGAGATTGATGACCCAAAGATTGAATTCATAGATTGATTTTGATGATCACAACCTTGAAGTATAGATACTAATGTTTATGTTGCAAGGAGAAAGATATTTATTTTGCAAGGAACATAGCAAGTTGGGAGAACACAAGAAGGCCTCCAAAGCTCTCAAGTTGGAAGAAAGCTACAATTTATTGGCCCACAGCTTAAAGTTCAAAGGATTCAAATTGGAGGAGTAAAATCAAAAGAAAAATTCAAAAGAACAGTCTTCGAGTCGACTCCAGTGGAATTCGAGTCGACTCCGGAGAAGTATGAGTCGACTCCGGAGAAGTATGAGTCGACTCCTAGGAGTCACAGACAGAAAAGTCAGAGGAGCAGTTTTCGGCTCTGAGATTCGAGTCGACTCCAGTGAACGCGAGTCGACTCCGATGGTTGTAGGTCGACTCCAAAGAAAGCAAGAGTCGACTCTCAGCGGAACACAAGGAAAAAGTCAGAGAGGCATTTTTGGGACTCTGAGATTCGAGTCGACTCCCGCATTGCACGAGTCGACTCCGAGACTCCGCGACCATCAACAGACAGAAAACCAAGTTACTGCCTCTGAGATTCGAGTCGACTCCCAGACAGCTCGAGTCGACTCCAAGATAGCTTCACATCAAAAAGGCAGAAGACCAAGTTTCGCAACTGAGAGCCGAGTCGACTCCAAGGAAGTTCGAGTCGACTCCAAGACTGGACGAGCCAAAAGAACAGAGGATCGGAGTTCGGGCTCTGAGATTCGAGTCGACTCCCAGGACAGTCCGAGTCGACTCGAGAGGACAAAATTCAAAATTGGATCCACGGACTTCAGTGGATGAGCCGACTCCGAAATTGCCGAAGTCAGCTCCAGAAAGTTGGCGGAGTCGACCTCCGGGTTAAGACGAGTCGACTCCCCAGTCGAGGATGCACCATAATTCAAATTTGGGAACAGTGGCCGAGTCGTCTCCAGTAAAGCACGAGTCGACTCTTGCAACAGGCGAGTCGACTCCTGATCGCGCGAGTCGACTCCGGATCCCCACGGTAATATTGTCAGAAAGTGCAGACTGTGTCCAACGGCTCTATTTTTTGTCTCTAACGGGCTAGATTCTTGTTTCCACGCCATCTAAAGCCTATAAAAACAAGAGGAGAGCTAGGGGAGAAAGGCATGGAAGTGGGAGAGATCATCTAGGAAAGAGATCTCAAAGAGATTACAAAGAAAATCTCCCATAGCACAAAAGGGCCATCCCAAAACGAAATAGAGAGAAGAAGAGCATCCAAGTGAATCCGAAGCTTCCTCTCCATCCGTGTGCTGCCCTCGGGGGATCCTCTACTTCATGCCAAATCAGAGGAGGATCAAAGTAAAGAAGAAGCCGAGCTCCTCCATCTTCAAAACTCGTTTGAGGGCTTCTCTTTACTCTATTTGTGTATATTGTCATATCTGCTTGTTTAAGAAGCTTTGATTTGTTTTTATTCTTTGTTTTAATATCTTGTAACTTGATTCAATCAAGGGATTGAATCAAGGGGTTAAAGGTTTGTTGGTGAGCCAAAGGGAAAACCAACGGTGTAAGGTTTGTTGGTGAGCCAAAGGGAAAACCAACGGGATTAAGGTTTGTTGGTGAGCCAAAGGGAACCAACGGGGTTTAGGTTTGTTGGTGAGCCGAGGGTAAAACCAACGTGTAAGGGTTTGATTGTGATCCCGGAAAAACAATCGGGGTTGGTTCTAGTCGGTGAGCCTGGGAAAACCGACCGAGTTCGTTGTGACTCGTAAAAACACACAAGTTGGGTTGTTGAGCTTGTAAAACAACCGGCTGTAATCGGTAGGATTATAGTGAAATTCCCAAGAGGTCTTGGGAGTGGGATGTAGGTGCTGGGGTGCACCGAACCACTAATATGTCCTTTGTGTTTGTAATGCCTCTAGTTATTGTCTAACTAACACACTTACTTACTTAGATAAATTGCTTGCTTAATTCTTATCCGCAACATCCTTTAGTTGCAAGCATATTTAATCAAGTCGAAGTCTATACATCAAACCCTTGCTAAGTTTAACTTTCACTGTGCATCTATACAACTTAGCATAGTTAATCATAAAGTTTTAGAAGTAGCATAAAAGTTTTAAAAGACCCAATTCACCCCCCCTCTTGGCTTGTATCTACTGGGCAACAACTACGTATGGCTTGATCCCCCTTATGAAGGGGTACGTAGGCAACCCGATCAGGTTCAGCCATGGTTTTTTTTAAAAAAAAAAAAATCAACATGCTTAACACCGAAGAACCTAGGATTCACTTTCAGCAGTGACATTTGGAGACAATAATCAAGGTCACATCATTGGTATAGGAAAAATACAAATCACCTTCTCAACCTTTGTTGATAATATACGATTGGTAGATGGTCTTAAGCATAACTTACTTAGCATAAGTCAATTATGTGATAAGGGTTTTGATGTTCTGTTTAAACCAACTCAATTGACAATAGCTTTGTTGATAATATATGATTGGTAGATGGTCTTAAGCATAACCAACTCAATTGACAATAGCTTAGTATTCAAAGGAATAAGACGTGGAAATGTGTACGTAGTAGATCTTGAAGATCTTGCCAAAAATAAGCCTTGCTTAGTAGCTAGTGATACTAAGGTTAATGATGCAAGTTGGTTATGGCACCGTAAGTTAGGTCATGCAAGTATGGATACAATATCAAAACTGGTTAAAAGAGATTCTATAATAGGTTTGCCCAAACTAAAATTTGAGAAAAATAAAATTTGTGAAGCATGTCAATATGGCAAACAATCTAGGAGCTCTTTTAAATCCATAAACTGTGTCACTACTACTAGATCCCTTG
This sequence comes from Phoenix dactylifera, assembly GCF_009389715.1. Lineage (NCBI taxonomy): Eukaryota > Viridiplantae > Streptophyta > Magnoliopsida > Arecales > Arecaceae > Phoenix > Phoenix dactylifera. The sequence continues at coordinate 61,768 of NW_024068387.1, read as the reverse complement.
AACTACTACACATGGATCTATTTGGACCAACTAGAACCTCAAGTCTTGGTGGAAACAAGTATGGCTTTGTCATTGTAGATGATTTTTCTAGATACACATGGGTCATGTTCTTAGCTCATAAAGATGAAGCATTTTCAGCATTTAAGAAATTTCATAAGGAAGTTACTAATTCAAGAAATGCTTCAGTTATAGTTATTAGGAGTGATCATGGAACGGAATTTGAAAATCATCTATTTGACGAATTTTGTAGTAAAGAAGGGATAACTCATAATTTCTCTGCACCTAGGACACCATAACAAAATGGAGTTGTAGAAAGAAAGAATAGAACTCTAGAGAAAATGGCTAGAACCATGTTGTGTGAAAGTAACCTCCCTAGTACTTTTGGGGAGAAGCCATTAATACATCATGTCATATACTAAATAGAGTTTTATTGAGACCCATTATAAAGAAAACACCTTATGAACTTTGGAGAAATAGAAAGCCCAAAGTAAACTATTTTCATGTTTTTGGATGTAGGTGTTTCATTCATAATAATGGCAAGGATAACTTAGGTAAATTTGATTCTAAATCTGATGAAGGTATCTTTTTGGGATATTCTACATCAAGTAAAGCTTATAGAGTATTTAACAAAAGAAACCTTGTTATTGAAGAGTCCATACATGTTGTTTTTGATGATACTAATGATATCTCTTCTAGCAAGAAAGTAGCTCTTGATGACGATGCAGAAATTCTTGAAGAAAATATTGATGAGATGACATTACAAGAAGATGAACCAAAGCTAATTGGAGATGCATCAACAAGCCAAGAGGTAATTGTGGATCATGGGCTGACTAAGGCTTGGAGGTATGCTCATGGGCATCCTAAGGAATTAATTTTAGATGATCCATCTCAACCTGTTAGAACTAGAGCATCTCTTAGGAACTTAAATAATCATCTAGCATTTGTCTCACACTTTGAACCTAAAAATATAGAAGAAGCTGAAAATGATGTAAATTGGATAAATGCAATGCAAGAAGAGCTAAACCAATTCACTAGAAACAAGGTATGGAACTTAGTTGAACGACCCCACTGAATACTCAATAATAGGAACTAAAAATGGATATATAAAAATAAACTTGATGAAAATGGAATCGTGATTAGGAACAAGGCTAGACTAGTAGCAAAGGGCTATAATCAAGTAGAAGGTATAGACTTTGATGAAACTTTTGCTCCTGTAGCTAGACTTGAAGCAATTAGATTGTTACTAGCATTTGCATGCTCTAAAGATTTCAAATTATTTCAAATGGATGTAAAAAGTGCCTTTTGAATGGTATATTAATGAGGAGGTGTATGTAGAACAACCTCCTAGTTTTAAAAATCATCAATACCCCAATCATGTGTATAAATTAAACAAAGCACTTTATGGTTTGAAACAAGCTCCTAGAGCATGGTATGAAAGACTTAGCAAATTTCTGTTAGACCATGAATTCTCTAGAGGGAACGTTGATACAACATTGTTTTTAAAGAAGAAAAATAAAGATATGTTAGTAGTTCAGATTTTTGTAGATGATATTATTTTCGGTGCTACTAACAATCGCCTCTGCGAAGAATTTGCTGATCTAATGCAGAGTGAATTTGAAATGAGCATGATGGGAGAGCTGAACTACTTCCTTGGGCTCCAAATCAAACAATCTAAAGAAGGCATCTTCATCTGTCAAGCAAAATACATCAAGGGGATGCTTAAGAAGTTTGATATGGAAGGAAACAAGTCAATTAGCACACCCATGAGTTCATCATGCAAACTAGACAAAGATGAATCAGGTAAATCAATAGATCAAAAGATGTATAGAGGTATGATAGGATCTTTATTATATCTTACTGCAAGTAGACCTGATATCATGTTTAGTGTATTCATGTGTGCTAGATATCAATCTAATCCTAAGGAATCACACTTAATTGCTGTTAAGAGAATCTTTAAATACCTAATAGGAACAAAAACCATAGGCTTATGGTACTCTAAAGATTCGAGCATAAACTTAATAGGGTACACTGATTCAGACTTCGCTGGTTGCAAACTTGATAGAAAAAGCACCAGCGGGTCATGTCAATTCTTAGGAGAAAACTTAATTTCTTGGTTTAGCAAGAAACAAAACTCGGTTGATAGAAAAAGCACCAGCGGGTCATGTCAATTCTAGTGATACTCTCCTCTAGTTCATAGATTTTGAGGATTAGTTTATGTTGGACATAGAATTTCTTATCTATGATCATCAAATCAGTTCTTAAATTCTAGATAAGCTCATAACTCTCTCTTTTGGCACGAGAATAACAATATTTTTGGTTGTATGCCAGAGTTCGAGTCGACTCAGACATATCTTAGAGTCGGCTCATGGGGGAGTCGACTCGCGCATATTTGGGAGTCGACTCGCGGTCGAGTCGACTCGCGACTTACCGGAGTCGACTCGAGGTCGGGAATCCGACTTTTAACCCTAATCAAAACGTTTATTCCTCACTTCTATTCACAGCCGACACTGTTCCAAAACCCTAGAGCCGTCTCCGAACTCGTCTCCGACCCAGTCTAGGTCTTCTCCGTCGAGTTTTCTTCCTATTTTCCGTGTCTTTCCCTGTCTTTAGGTCAAAATGCCTAGGAAGTTCATTGTCCCGAGCCGAAAGAGACCCGTCTCCGCGAGCGGGGCCGAGCGACGGTCCAAGGCTCGGAACGAACCGGCGAGGCCACCACCTCCGGTTCCTTCCCCGCCTAGGCCGGTTTCCTCGCGCTCATGCGCCGGGAAGGTTGTCTCTACCGGGAGGCAATCAACTTTGACTTCCTCTCCCGGGAAGGGTTCAACCTAGGGCATCACCTTAGGGCCCAGGGTTTAGAGTTTTTCTGCACACTTGACCTCCCTACCTATCCAGGACTAGTTAGAAAATTCTATGGTACAGTCGCACGGGTTAGCGGGGGTATCCAGGGAACTATTATGGGTGTCCCTGTTTTCATCTCGGAGGATTTCATTGCTCGAGTCCTCCATCTCTCGAGTGAGGGGATTGTTCCCACACACCCCTCTGATAGGACAGAGGCCCTTACGGCCATCTTAGGGAGTCCACCTTTGTCCCCCATAGAGGAGTGTTCGCAAATCAGCTTTCGGCTGAAATGCGGCTTCTCCTTAGTATCATCTCTAGGACTCTCTTCCCAAAGACTGGTAGGTTTGACTTCATTTTCGAGAGAGACCTGGCCTTGATGTTCTACCTCCTCCAAGACACTCCCATCAACTTTCCAAAACACATCTACAAATACCTTTGTGAACCCCTAGACAAACCTAGGCTGAGTCTCCCCTACGGTATGTTCACTCTGATATTTAGACAGTTAGAGGTTCCTATCCCTGAGGGGGAACCCTCTCGCTCACTGTGTTTTACAGATCGCATGGGTGAGGGGACCTTTCACCGATGGATTCCACAAGGTAGGGGAGTCTGGGTTAGGAAATCATCCACATCTTCTGACCCTACCACTCATCACTCACCCAGTCCCGATCATGATCAGGACCATGACATAGCTCCTCCCACTTTTCCCTCCACCTCTGCTCCTACCTATACTGAGCCTTCCACCTCCACTGCCCCACCTTCTCAGCAGCAGCCTCTGGAGGTCCAGATATCTTCTGAGCAGCTTCGAGAGTTGCGGTAGGAGATAGTGAGGGATCTGAGAGATGATCTGCTGAGGGAGCTCCGAAGTCCTTCGAGTGCTCCCTCCACCGAGCTAGTTCCCTCCCTGGCAGCAGTAGCCGAGATGACTGCGCACTTGAGGGAGGAGATATCCAATGTGTGCAGCCTGGTCCAAGCTCAATACTGGAACATGAGTGACGTCAAGGACGACACGAAGAAGATGCGAGACAGCATCAGACATGAGCTAGGGAGCCAGAGCCAGGGTGCAGAGAGACTAGCCCAAGCACTGCTCTCCAGGTTGGACACCCTTCAGGCGAGTGTGACTGAGCTTACCACGACACAGTCTAAGGCCACCTCGGAGATCATCAAGCAACTAGGGAACGTCTCGGAGGGGATAAGCTTAGTCTTGCAAGTGACTAGGCTTAGAGGAGAAGCTGCATCCTCCACTGCAAAGAAACCCTAGTGTAGCTTTGTTTTCAATCTTATGATGTATTTGTTTTCTATACTTGTATTTTTTTACAATTGTACTCAATTCAGCATCAATACAATGAGTAGACATTTTTTTACAAACTGTGCAATTCTTTTCTATGTTCTGAACTTCTTTTTGCTATGATGACAAAAAGAGGAAGAAAATATATTGAATTGAAATGTAAAGGAAATCACTAAAAAAGAAAATTCTTAAAGCAAAAATTAATTTGTTTTAAGTGGATTCGATACCTCGAGGCTCATTATCTCTCTGATTGGGGCTCCTAAAGGAGTAATCTCCAAAATCTATTCAAGGGATATTCGGAGATTAGTTGAATCATACTCAAGAACAAATTGTCATATTTTCTCTCTAAAACAAAAAATTAAGCTCAAAAACTTCAAGACATTAAAGAAAATTCAGAAAATCTAAACAAAATTGAATGCATATGTTGAGGGGGAGAATCTGAAATTTTAAGAAAGTAAATTCATTAAACACATATAAGCCAAACAATTGATTGCATAATATAAAGGCTTATATAATTCCAAATGAAAAGGGGAGCTTTAACTTCAGGATTTACTGTTTCACACCTTTCAATTTTGGATAAATTAAATGACTAGACACTTGAATTCATTTCAAAACTTTATTATAAATCTCTTTTTGGTTGAGCAATTCACTTTACAAATACTCAATGTTTTGTCATCATCAAAAAGGGGGAGATTGTGGAGTGATTGATTATAACCCTATGTGATTTTGATGAGCTCAAAGCATTTGAGTATATCTTATGTATGTTAATGAATTCAATCTAGTGTTTCAGCCAAATATTTGTGAATTTATGTTTAATTGTCTCTAGCTTTGGTTCAATACATTTTGGCTAAGTATGGAACTCAGTTTGAACCAAAGTCTGAAACTCGAGTCGACTCCGGAAGATTTCGAGTCGACTCCAACTGTTTCAGACGTTCTGGCACAGGCTCGAGTCGACTCCGGCACATTATGAGTCGACTCCGACTGAGAACAGACAGCAGGACAGAAAGATGAATCTCATACCCTGTCACCGAGTCGACTCCTGAAGAATTCGAGTCGACTCCGATGCTTGCCGAGTCGACTCCAGCAAAGTGTGAGTCGACTCCAAGGGAGTAACAGACAGAAAGACAGAGAAAGTGTTTTGGACTTTGAGAGCCGAGTCGACTCCAGAAGAACTCGAGTCGACTCCGACGGTTGGCGAGTCGACTCCTAAAGAAGCAAGAGTCGACTCTCAGAGGAATACAAGACTAAAAGTCAGAGAGCCAACTTCGGTGTCTAAGAGCCGAGTCGACTCCAGCAAAGTCCGAGTCGACTCCTAGGCAGTTCAACTCCAAAGACAGAAGACCAGTTTTTCGGTGTCTGAGAGCCGAGTCGACTCCAGCAAAGTGCGAGTCAACTCCGAGGCAGTTCAACTCCAAAGACAGAAGACCAGTTTTTCTGGCTCTGAGAGCCGAGTCGACTCCAAGAGAATCCGAGTCGACTCAAGGAAGTAAACCCCGAAAGAAAGATCTTTGGATTCCTGAACAACGAGTCGTCTTCTGAAGGGAGAGTCATCTCTGGACATTGGCGAGTCGACTCCAGAACGGGACAGCACTTTATTTCAAATTTTGAACAGTGGGCGAGTCATCTCCAGTAAAGCATGAGTCGACTCCAGCAACAGCCGAGTCGACTCCAGATCGAGCGAGTCAACTCCGATCCCAACGGATACTTTGTCAAGAGTTACAGATTGTGCAGAACGACTCTAAAAGTGTGTCTAACGGCTAGTTTTCGATGGGGATTGCTTAAATAGCCAGAGTAAAAAGTAATTAAAAAAAAAAGAGAGACTCCATTCAAAGCAAAAGGGATTTCCACCTACCAAAGCCTCTCAAGAGTTAATACAAGAGAAAAAAGGAAGAAGTGCATTGAAATCCATCCTCCAAACGTCTTCCTTGCATTCAAGGCTCTCCTCTGACATCAGATCATCAGTGCATTCAAAGAGGAGACTCAGAGTTCGAGAAGCCCCTTCTTCCTCTTCCAAAATCTGTTTGAGGGCTTCTAACTCTACATTATTTATATTGTTCATATTTGCTTGTTAAGAAGCTTTTCCTGTACTCTTTACAAACTGTTTTCTTGTTACTTGATTCAATCAGGGGATTGAATCAAGGTTGTTGAGGTTTGTTGGTGAGCCGAGGTTAAAACCAACGGTGTAAGGGTTCGATTGTGATCCCGGGAAAACAATCGAGTGGTTCTAGTCGGTGAGCCTTTGAAAACCGACCGAGTTCGTTGTGATCTCGTAAAACAACAAGTTGGGTTGTGAGCTTGTAAAACAACCGGCTGTAATCCGAGGGATTATAGTGAACTCCCAAGTGAAGCTTGGGGAGTAGACGTAGGAGCAAGGGTTAGCTCTGAACCACTATAAAATCTCTTGTATTTGTGATTGTTTAATTGTCTCTCCCATTTCCCTCATCCACTGCATATAGTAAACTAATTAGTCCACTTGCAATAAAGTTTAATTAGTTACTCATTAAGTTTTTAATTTGCAATTATTACTTAAAACCCAATTCACCCCCCCTCTTGGGTTGTCTTCTTGGGCAACAAAGCATGTCATCTACCTATTGAAATAGAGCATAAATCGTATTGGGCCATTAGAAAATTAAACTTTGAACTGTCAAATGCTGGTTTAGCTAGAAAAATACAACTAAGTGAGTTGAATGAAATTCGTCGGGATGCGTATGACAATGCTAGACTTTGTAAAGAACGAATGAAAATTAGGCCATGATAAATCAATTCTAAGAAAATCTTTTGAACCTGCACAAAAAGTTCTTTGTTATGACTCTCGCTTACATCTGTTTCCTGAAAAGTTACGATCAAGATGGACAAGTCCTTTCATTGTAAAAACTATTTTTCCACACGGGGCAGTTGAAATTGAGAATCCACACGATGGCAAAATTTTTAAGGTAAATGGACACAGATTAAAACCTTTTCTTGAAAATTTTGCAGATGAAGAGGACTCCTTTGTTGGGAACCCGCCCATGCCGCTGATATTTCAAAAATTTTCAGATGGCAGCGGAATCGGCATGCGCGAGTTCGACGTTCAACGCATGAACGTTGTTTCGTGACCTTTCGTAATTAGGTAAGAATTAAAACTTTTAAAACTACTAGGAAGATCAAATCTTCACCTTGCGCGGGTAGATGATCACCGCGAATCTGAATTCGTGTTTTAGGAAGAGGGTTCGCTTGAAGCCGTTCAAACGTCCGGCCTCTACGGGTATCCACACGAAGTAGAGAACCGATCAAAGCTTTCTTGTCTTCCCGGGGTGCTAGCTCCCTTGCAAAGACTCCTTTGATGGCTGATCTCTTCTCTTTCTTTCAACTCTTGAAAGTGCTTGAGAGGAGGAAGAAGAAGGATGAAGAAGAGGAAGTAGATGAACCCCTGCACAGCCTTCTTTCTGTTGCTTGCGCTGGATGAAGAAAAGGAAGAGGAGGAATCCGCCAACACTTGGAGGTTCCTTCTTTCTTGCTTGCGGCTGCAACTAAGAGGGAGGAAGAGGGTGGCCACGGCACAAGGGAAGAGGGCTCCAATGCTTAGGGGCGCCGGCCTCATGGTGCTTCTTATAGCTATCAAGGGCTCCTCCAAAGTTGGAGCCCTAGATAACTTTCCAAAGAAAGAAGGGGGCGCCGGCCCTAGCTCCTCTCTTCTTGTCGCCCCAAGCAATTGGAGAGGGGCTGATGCCCCTCTTAGTTGGTTAACCTAATCCTCTTCCAAAGAGGATTAGGTGCCTCTCTCATGGTTTCATCCTAATCTAATTAGGATTAGCCAATTTGGGTTCAATCTATGCTAGTCCCAATCTAATTAGGACTTGAATGGATCATGACTCAATTGAACTCTTCAATCCTAATCCAATTAGGAGTCATGTTGATTCATTAGATTAATAATTAATTAGGACTTAAGAAATCCTAATCCAATTAGGATTTGTTTAATTTTAGTCCTAATTCAATTAGGACTCTATTTGAATCCGAAGTCCTAATCCAATTAGGATTTCTACGAATCCTACTCCAAGTAGGAATCCAATTTTAATTCAAAACTCCTAATCTCATTAGGATTGAGGAATCCTATTCCAAGTAGGAATGCCAGTCCTAATCCAATTAGAACTCTAGGTATCCTACCCGAAGTAGGATTCTTGTTTCAAGTCCAATTAATTAATTCCTTTTCCTTCTTCAACTTCTTATCAATCAAATTGATTTCTTGTGATTCCTAATCACGATTTCAACCATCGGATCGGTCAATACTTCTAGTGTGTGTGACCCCATAGGTTCTATTCTGACTGGTAGTGAGATATATTGTGATCTCTATCACTATATCATTGAAAACTCCTTTCAATGGGTTGGAACGATTCCAACTCAACTCATTAGGGTTTATCGATCATCAAGATGATCCCTATGAGTCCCACCATCCACCAGTGACACCTAGCAGCATGTAGTGGCTACCCAGCAGAATGGAATGATGAACCTCTAGGTGCAGTTAACATGTGATACAGTCCTACTATCGTGGATCCCTACAGGACGGAGGTCATGGACAACTCGTCAAACCCCATCGTCTGTCATATGTCAAGATTTATTCGACTTGAGTTCGATAGTGGAAAACTCTTTTTCCACTTTATATTACTGCCCTGGCCAAGGTCTTAGAACTTAGTCTAACAAATCACATAGGATCACTCCTCTTCTATCAAGGTCGATAGATTCCTTATAGGTGCATACCCTACTCCTACAGTGAACCTACTGCAGCCAATCTACACTGCATGGACCCATATGGCTAGAGACCATGTATGTGTGCAGTCAAACTACAATAACCTCACTGTGAGTAGCCGAAGCACCGCAGGTCAAAGGACCAGTCACACTACTGCAACATCAAGCAAGTCACTGACGAGTGATAGACATCCAAGTGACTTCTTGTATTGGTCACGCTCAGTACCCTTGTTCTCTAACAAGCACCTGCACTATCACTTCAGTGTCCCTACACTGTGGACTCAAGTCTCGTCCATCCAGAAGGAAAGTGATCTGTGCACTGATCGGATCGATCACCGTCCTCGTGATGATCCATTGATCAGGAGCATTTAGAAATTAATCACCAATGATACATGGCTCAAATTCTCAACTCTTGAGAATATGTATCATCATCTTATTAATTCCTTGGACGATTCATAGACACATAAATAATATGAATGAAAAGATGCCTTTTATTTATTCAATAATAAATAGTCAAGTACAAAATTATGTCCCTAGAATCAACAATGTGTCAGCCAAATTGGCTTCTAGGGCATACATCTAACAATCTCCCACTTGCACTAAAGCCAATTGGTCATATATCTTAGGCCCATCTTCTCAAGGTGGGCTTCAGTCTTTTGCTGACTCAGCTGCTTAGTGAACGGGTCTGCCACGTTATCCGCGGAGTCTACTCTCTGCACCTCTACATCATAGTCGCGTATGAAATGGAAGCGCCGCTCTATGTGCTTGGACTTCTGATGAGACCATGGCTCCATAGCTAGTACTATGGTGCCAATGTTATCGCAGTAAAGTGTTATGGCATCTAATGACATTACACCTAACTCTGCAATTAACTTTTAATCAGAAGGTTTCCACTGCACCCTTAGATACGGCTTAACATTCAGCTTCTAAGGTAGAATCTATAATGATCGGTTGTTTGGAACTCTTCCAATTTACTGAACCACAATTGCACATATTCTGATGTAGACTTTCTATCATCAATATGTGTGCATCCTTCTACCTTCAACTCTGATCTTCTCCCAAAGACCAAGAACATGTCCTTAGTTCTTCTCAAGTACTTAAGACTGTTCTTCACAGCTATCCAGTGCTTCTTGCCTGGATCCGACTGATATCTGCTTGTGACACTCACAGCAAGAGCTATATCAGGTCGTGTACATAGCATGGCATACATGAGGCTCCCTATTGCCGATGCATAAGGAATCTTGCTCATGCGTTGAATCTCTTCAGATGTGTTGGGGCACATCCTTTTGGAGAGATGAATTCCATGCCTTAGGGGTAAGAGACCCCTCTTGGAGTTTTCCATGCTGAACCTCTTCAGCACCTCCTCTATGTACATCTTCTGTGAAAGGCCAAGCATCCTTTTAGATCTATCTCTATAGACCTTTATTCCCAAAATATAGGATGCTTCCCCAAGGTCTTTCATGGAGAATTCTTTTGACAACCAGACCTTGACCGAGGTTAGCATGGAAATATCATTCCCAATCAGGAGAATGTCATCTACGTACAGGTACGAGAAAAACGACAGCACTCCACTAACCTTTTTATAAACACATGGTTCCTCCTCGTTTTTGATGAAATCAAACGTTTTGATTGCATCATCGAAACGAGTGTTCCAACTCCGAGAGGCTTGTTTTTAGTCCATAAATGGATCTTTGCAGCTTGCAGACCTTGTGATCTCCATCACTGGAAGTGAAACCCAAAGGCTGTTCCATATAGATATCTTCATCAAGATATCCATTCAGGAAAGCAGTTTTCACATCCATCTGCCAGATTTCATAGTCATGAAATGCTGCAATGGCAAGCAATGTCCGGATGGATTTTAGCATGGCTACAGGTGAAAAGGTCTCCTGATAGTCAATACCTTCGCGCTGACTATACCCTTTCGCCACAAGCCTTGCCTTATAGGTCTCTACCTCTCCATCCGAACCTATCTTCCTTTTGTAGATCCATTTGCATCCAATAGGTACAATACCTTCTGGTGGATCTACTAAGGTCCAGACTTGGTTGGAATGCATGGAGTCTATCTCTGACTTCATAGCTTTCAGCCATTTCTCGGAATCGATATCAGATATCGCCTCGTTGTAGGTTTTGGGATCCTGTATGTGATCCCTATCTCCCACTAGGAACATTTCCTCAGTATCCTCTTCAAGTATACCTAAGTATCTATCGGGAGGATGGGAGACTCTACTAGATTCTACGAGGTGGGTTGAGGGACATCGTGTACTGGCTCCTTATGAATAGGTTCTATAGGATCCATGACTCGTTGCTTTTCAGAGACTTTCTCTTCAAGCTCAATTTTCCTCCCACTGCCTCTATCAAGGATAAAACTGATTTTCCAAGAAGATGGCATGACGGCTCACCAAACACATTGTGATCCTCTGAGACGTAAAAATTGTATCCTAATGACTCTTTAGGATATCCTATAAAACGAGCACTTATGGTCCTAGCCTCTAACTTGTTCGCCTGTAGTCGCTTGACGTGGGCCGGACACCCCCAAATCTTGAGATGACCCAGACTTGGTTTCTTACCATGCCATATCTCATACGGTGTGGTAGGAACGGATTTAGAGGGAACTCTATTCAATAAATAAATCGCTGTGAGTAAGGCATCTCCCCAAAGGAACATAGGTAAATCAGTGAAGCTCATCATGGACCTGACCATATCCAATAGGGTCCGATTTCTCCTCTCTGACACCCCGTTGAGTTGAGGTGTACCCGGAGGTGTCCATTGTGAGACTATGCCGTTTTCTTTGAGATAGTCCCGGAATTCCCCACTAAGGTATTCTCCTCCCCGATCTGATCGAAGAGCCTTAAGAGGTTTTCCAGTTTGTTTTTCTACTTCATTTTTGAACTCTTTGAACTTTTCAAAGGATTCAGACTTGTGTCTCATAAGATACACATACCCATACCGTGAATAATCATCGGTAAAGGTAATGAAGTAAGAATAACGTCCCCTGGCTAGCACATCGAATGGGCCACATACATCTGTATGTACTAGGGTAAGTATTTCAGTGGTCCTCTCCCCATGTCCTACAAAGGGTAGTCTGGCCATCTTTCCTTGAAGACAGGACTCGCAAACTGGATATGACTCGGAAGTCAATGAGCCTAAGAGCCCATCTTTATCCATTTTGTTCATTCTATCTTCTCCAATATGGCCAAGTCTGAGGTGCCACAAAATATCTTTGGTTTATCTCATCTCTGGATCTTTTGGATCCTTTGGCACTCACATCTTGCTTGGTAACATTCACAGATACATCCATATGTAAATGGTAAGAGACTGTCAATCATAAAACCACGTGCGACTATTTATTTCTCAAATAAATAGAACAGCAGTCTTTGTCAAATGTAAAACATGACCTTCCTGTGCTAGACATGAAACAGAAATCAAATTTCTGCTAGCAACAGGTACATAATAGCAGTCTCTAAGTATTAAACTAAATCCAGACGGTAGTCGCAGATGGTAGGTGCCCACAGCCACAGCAGCAACTTTTGCCCCGTTGCCAACCCGAAGGGTTACCGCACCTTCTGCCAGCCTTCTACTTTCCTTTAGACCCTGCATGGTAGTGCACAAATGAGCACTAGAACCAGAATCTATAACCCAACTGGAAGTAGAAGAAACCGTTAGATTAGTTTCAATTATGAGCAAGTCTATACCTTCTGAAGGTGTGTCACCTTTCTTGTTCTTCAGGCTCTCGAGGTATGAAGGACAGTTTCTCTTCCAGTGGCCTTCGACATTGCATTGGAAACATTTTCCTTTGTCGTTAGCCTTTTTTCTTTTGAACTTCCTTCTTTGGCTTCTTGTCTTTCTTCTGCTTCTTTGTAGGCTTCCTTTTCTTCCAAGTAGACTTTCTCTTGGAACCAGAAGTCAACTCAGCAGCGAGGACATTGCCCCTTGAGCCTTTCAAGGCTCCCTCAGCAGTTACCAACATGTTGATTAGTTCAGTCTTAGTGCATTCAATCTTATTCATGTGGTAGTTTACTATAAACTGACCAAATGAATCAGGAAGTGACTGTAGGATCAAATCCACTTGCAATTCCCTTGTGCAGTGTCCATACCGAGCTTCTCAAGCTCCTCTAGTCCTTGATCATGGTCAGACCGTGATCATGAACAGACTGCCCTTCGCGCATCTTCGCTTTGAAAAGCCTCTTGGACACTTCAAAACGAGCTGTGCGACTTTGCTCACCATACAACTCTTGCAGGTGTGCCAGTATGTCCCTAGCAGTTCTTTATATTTTCATGCTGGCATTGGAGTTCATTAGACATAGATGCCATCATATAGCATTTTACTCTAATGTCATCGTCCAACCACTTTTTATGCATCTCACGCTGAACATCAGTGGGACGTGCTGGTAATGTGGGGATATCTGAATCGAGTATATAACCTATCTTCTCACAGTCCAAAACTATTTTGAGATTTCTAAGCCAGTCCTTGTAATTGGTTCCGGTCAGTCGGTTGGTCTCAAGAATACGGGTCAAAGGGTTGAAGCCGACATTGTATCTGCAGAGAGTAAAGATTCTAGTTAGACTTTTGTACTTGATCCTAATCTGTTCTAAGGTCTTTTAGAACAAATGTAACTCCCACTATTTTCTCGAATCCCTCACACTCCCCTGGTAGGGGAAACAGAAATCCTACACGACTAGGGTTTCTAGTGGGTACTGCGGTCCCATCGATTTACATGCCATCTCACCTAACAGTTATTGGTGACACATAGATGGATGAGTGTACAACTCTTGTACAATGCTTCTCAAGCATGTTGCAGTGCAACTTGGTCTCTAAGCCATGAAGACCTCACCTAACAGTTATTGGTCCCATTTCTTAGTTAAGTCAGACCCACTGTATAACCGTAGGAATAAAGTCGTCATTGGGTCCTCACCTAACAGTTATTGGTGCCCAACCCCACCTTTACCCTACAACATCTCATGTCTATAGAGAGGTCCAGCCCCCCGATGCAACTTGACCACTGTGTCCAGCCGAGACAAATCAACATCAGAAAGGCCTTAGCAGCTCTACTACAGTGGAAGACCTATTGACTTAATATTGGTTAATCAGGTCTTAGTGTTTGCAACTTGAGCCCTTCATAAGAGGTAATCGAACAATTGGCCAGGTAAGCAGGTGGGAGGCTCCCCTTACTCAGAGAGTAACGTCCTAATTAAGTAACCACCTTTCATGCTTTCCTAGACACCAATTAGATCAATTAATCTAATATGACTTGCTCATGTCGGTTCACTCTCGACTTGATTGAGGAGTTTTGATTTAGGTCTCAATTGGGTTTGCTACATCACATGTAAACCTATCTACCCGACTCGCATTCACATCACATGCAAACGGCTCATCACAGGCAGTTATAATCGCAGCATCAAATAAAGCTAAACTTTAACTAGGTGATGATCATGGATTCTAATTAGGTCGTATACAAGCACATGCACATCAATTGATCAAGTGGTCTTCAACTCTTGAATTGGTTCCAAGCCTCCTTGATTTCGATCCTTGATCAACCCTTGATCCCATCGCCATCACCGCTTGGATCACCTTTCATCTCATGCCTTTGCTTCAACTTGATCGTTGATGTACATCACATCACAGAAATACAACCAGATGTAAAATAAAAATAAAAAATAAATTACATCTCCTTTTAGGAGGCACGCAGGCCTCTCAAAACATCAAACAAGATGCATGCAAGCATCTGAAAAATTACATGACATCGCAGATCACATCGCAGGTCATTACATTTGATACAAAAGGGGTTGAATCCTATGATCATCACCGTATGCAACAATTATAATTTTCAGATCTGAAAACTAACTGATTGTATCATGACATAGGTCGCTGATCATGCTAATCATGATTCTAAACTTTGTAATCCCATTAACAATGCAATTAGAATCATCTTTTTATCACATAAAAATCAGCATGAAAAAATCAGCACCCCTGAAAAAATCTGCATGCAGAATTTTTCAGCATGCATGATCATTTAATTTTCAGATCTAATATGCCTTTAGATATTTAATTCTTACCTTAATCTACGAAGCCTAGGCTCTGATACCCACTGTTGGAAACCCGCCCATGCCGCTGATATTTTCAAAAATTTTCAGATGGCAGCGGAATCGGCATGCGCGAGTTCGACGTTCAAACGCATGAACGTTGTTTCGTGACCTTTCGTAATTAGGTAAGAATTAAAACTTTTAAAACTACTAGGAAGATCAAATCTTCACCTTGCGCGGGTAGATGATCACCGCGAATCTGAATTCGTGGTTTTAGGAAGAGGGTTCGCTTGAAGCCGTTCAAACGTCCGGCCTCTACGGGTATCCACACGAAGTAGAGAACCGATCAAAGCTTTTCTTGTCTTCCCGGGGTGCTAGCTCCCTTGCAAAGACTCCTTTGATGGCTGATCTCTTCTCTTTCTTTCAACTCTTGAAAGTGCTTGAGAGGAGGAAGAAGAAGGATGAAGAAGAGGAAGTAGATGAACCCCCTGCACAGCCTTCTTTCTGTTGCTTGCGCTGGATGAAGAAAGGAAGAGGAGGAATCCGCCAACACTTGGAGGTTCCTTCTTTCTTGCTGCGGCTGCCAACTAAGAGGGAGGAAGAGGGTGGCCACGGCACAAGGGAAGAGGGCTCCAATGCTTAGGGCGCCGGCCTCATGGTGCTTCTTATAGCTATCAAGGGCTCCTCCAAAGTTGGAGCCCTAGATAACTTTCCAAAGAAAGAAGGGGGCGCCGGCCCTAGCTCCTCTCTTCTTGTCGCCCCAAGCAATTAGAGAGGGGCTGATGCCCCTCTTAGTTGGTTAACCTAATCCTCTTCCAAAGAGGATTAAGGTGCCTCTCTCATGGTTTCATCCTAATCTAATTAGGATTAGCCAATTTGGGTTCAATCTATGCTAGTCCCAATCTAATTAGGACTTGAATGGATCATGACTCATTGAACTCTTCAATCCTAATCCAATTAGGAGTCATGTTGATTCATTAGATTAATAATTAATTAGGACTTAAGAAATCCTAATCCAATTAGGATTTGTTTAATTTTAGTCCTAATTCAATTAGGACTCTATTTGAATCCGAAGTCCTAATCCAATTAGGATTTCTACGAATCCTACTCCAAGTAGGAATCCAATTTTAATTCAAAACTCCTAATCTCATTAGGATTGAGGAATCCTATTCCAAGTAGGAATCCCAGTCCTAATCCAATTAGAACTCTAGGTATCCTACCCGAAGTAGGATTCTTGTTTCAAGTCCAATTAATTAATTCCTTTTTCCTTCTTCAACTTCTTATCAATCAAATTGATTTCTTGTGATTCCTAATCACGATTTCAACCATCGGATCGGTCAATACTTCTAGTGTGTGTGACCCCATAGGTTCTATTCTGACTGGTAGTGAGATATATTGTGATCTCTATCACTATATCATTGAAAACTCCTTTCAATGGGTTGGAACGATTCCAACTCAACTCATTAGGGTTTATCGATCATCAAGATAATCCCTATGAGTCCCACCATCCACCAGTGACACCTAGCAGCATGTAGTGGCTACCCAGCAGAATGGAATGATGAACCTCTAGGTGCAGTTAACATGTGATACAGTCCTACTATCGTGGATCCCTACAGGACGGAGGTCATGGACAACTCGTCAAACCCCATCGTCTGTCATATGTCAAGATTTATTCGACTTGAGTTCGATAGTGGAAAACTCTTTTCCACTTTATATTACTGCCCTGGCCAAGGTCTTAGAACTCAGTCTAACAAATCACATAGGATCACTCCTCTTCTATCAAGGTCGATAGATTCCTTATAGGTGCATACCCTACTCCTACAGTGAACCTACTGCAGCCAATCTACACTGCATGGACCCATATGGCTAGAGACCATGTATGTGTGCAGTCAAACTACAATAACCTCACTGTGAGTAGCCGAAGCACCGCAGGTCAAAGGACCAGTCACACTACTGCAACATCAAGCAAGTCACTGACGAGTGGATAGACATCCAAGTGACTTCTTGTCTTGGTCACGCTCAGTACCCTTGTTCTCTAACAAGCACCTGCACTATCACTTCAGTGTCCCTACACTGTGGACTCAAGTCTCGTCCATCCAGAAGGAAAGTGATCTGTGCACTGATCGGATCGATCACCGTCCTCGTGATGATCCATTGATCAGGAGCATTTAGAAATTAATCACCAATGATACATGGCTCAAATTCTCAACTCTTGAGAATATGTATCATCATCTTATTAATTTCTTGGACGATTCATAGACACATAAAATATGAATGAAAAGATGCCTTTTATTTATTCAATAATAAATAGTCAAGTACAAAATTATGTCCCTAGAATCAACAATGTGTCAGCCAAATTGGCTTCTAGGGCATACATCTAACATCCTTTCCCTTGGAGGAGC
The DNA here is from genome assembly GCF_009389715.1 of Phoenix dactylifera. NCBI lineage: Eukaryota > Viridiplantae > Streptophyta > Magnoliopsida > Arecales > Arecaceae > Phoenix > Phoenix dactylifera. The sequence goes on along the minus strand of NW_024068387.1, from coordinate 44,500 downwards.
CTTTTTATGACTGAGCATGACGGCCAAGGTATGTGTATATTAGTTAGAATTAATTTTTTTCTTTTATTTCTAGTTTTCTTCTTATTTTGTAGGTCTTCTTTTCTGAAAATCAACAGCTCAAGATATTCTTCTCTCTCTATTATTTTCTCAATTGTCTCTCATATATAGTTTTCTTGCATTTTTTACATTGAGGACAATGCAATGTTTAAGTTGGGGGGAGGGAAATATTTTGATCAAAAAAAAAAAAAACTTATTTTTGCATTTGATTTATTCTATTACTCTCTTTTCTGAGCAAATGCACATGTATTTTCATATTAAGCTTGTGCAACTATTAAGGCAAGGAACACATGCATACTATGACTGATCAGAGACCTATTATTAGATCCCCACACGTGTACTTAATGACAATAGGAAAGCCTCAGGAGTTCATATTTGTTAACTGCATTTTGTTAGCCTTATCCATAAAAGAAGTATGAGTGTCCTTGTTCGTACCATAAGGTTCATGATTTGGTTTTCATATAAAAATAGGTTGAATATCCCGACTAGATTACTTAGGTGCCTTATGATCCGACCTTGGTTGACCTATAGTCACAATGCAGTCACATATATAATAAAAATATCCATATGGTTCAGTCTACCATCTCTTTTCTTGCACAAAAAAAAAAATCCTTATGATGACAAGTCTGGCCTCGTGGCGTAGTCTGGTTCGAGTAATTAAGCCCGAGGGGTGTTTCACCTAATATCTTGAGCCAATTGGATCGAGAGTCATTGGCTGAAAGCTCGCTACATGGACCTTACTAGAGCCTAATGGGGTTGGACTATTGTAATTGTCATTTGTGTTAAAAAATAAAATAAGCATGAATAGGGTTGGTCGGACTGAACCTAGTGACATGTGGTAATGACTGGTTTGACTCTATTTTATTGGACCTCTGTGTACCCGAGTTGTTTAGTTTGGATTGATGGATCTTTCTTTACTTGCGAACCATTCTTGACAAATTTAGACAACATGTGATATTCTAAAAATTTGATGGATCAGGTTCTAACAAATTGTAGAAAATACTTGTGAACTTAAGTAGTGCACCTAAAACTCAAGCGGTGCCCTGTTGTGGTGGAGGAATTAGTACTCTGAGAAAGTCATGCGATTTGATGCACACTTCACTTTTATATTTTTTTGCCTTGATAGTTGCCATGCTTGAAATATATATCAATTGATTACATGTGTATTAGCTTAAATTTATTTCATATCTTTATTAGAATCTCAGGTCATATAATTCATGATGTTTGTGGGTAACATCCCTGAAAACCCTCACGAGACAACACTCGTCCACTAGGGTAACCTAGGGGTTTAACGGCTTGTTGCACGTGCTAAGTACAATCGTGATTCCTACGAAAGTGAGTACTTATCTTAATTTTATACAATTAGTTCTAATAAAACATCAAAGGATCAACCAACACCTTTTGCACTCTCATTTTATTATCTGCTCAATAATTGCTAGAGACTAGCAATAAGCTAGTTGGGGGGTATGATGAGAGCACAAAAGTGCGATCTATACATCACTTAAATTAGTATTATTGCTAACAAATAATGATAGAAGTGCTGTATTAATATTATATTTTTGTGGGTGCAGGTGATCGTAAATCATAGCTAAAATGCGCATAAGGTTAGCCACATTTGCACACTAAAAGGAGTATTAGCAGACCAAGTTCAGCCTGATGGAGCAGTAGCCAAAGGGGCCTAGATTCATTATCCGGAAGGATCCAACGGTCCGTGGGGTTCATAACAGCATGCCCATTATCTTCCAGCATCTCGTACGTCCCAGCTTCTTCTGCATCTTAAGCCCAGGCGCCAATATTCTAATTCTTCCGTATGCAATCTCCCGCACCCACAGCTCTCCCAGCCTTCTCCCTGAAAGTTATTCCTAGGTTCTTTGGTGTTTAGCATGCTGAATTTTTTTTTTTTGCAAAACCATGGCTGAACCTGATTGGGTTGCGTACATACCCCTTCACAAGGGAAATCAAGCCACATGTAGTTCTTGTAAAATTTCAAAAAATATAGCGGGCAAAATGAATCAAACAATTTAATTCATGCATGCTTACAAGATCAAATCTAGAAATCAGCACATTAAGAACACATAGGATTATGCCGGAATCGTTTAAACAATTATGCTAAAACTTTTATGCATGATTAACTATCAGATCTGAAACTTAAGAACTCTATTCCAATTAATCTCCGAATATCCATCGAATGGATTCTGGAGATATCTCCGTGAGGAGCCCCAAAAAGAGGATAAAACCTCGGGGAATCGGACCTAGACCTTGACACCATAATAAATGATTAATGCTAGATTAATACCTTTTATGATGGATGAAAGTTGTGAATCTGATTCTTGACTTCGCAGCCACGCACACTTATGGCCTCTACGAGAAGTACACGCGAAGTCCTGAAGGATCTTCTTCCGCAACAGTGCTAGCAGTTGCAGAACACTTGAAAGCTGAAATCTGCCCGTCGGGATTCAATCAACTCTTGATCAATCGTCTTGAAGCAGATGGAGATGAGATTTGTAAGAAAAGTAGAGGACTCAGATCTGATCTTGAATCTTCTAGATATTCACCCTGAAAATCCTATCTAAAATGGAGAAGAAGAGGAAGAGGAGGCGGGTGAGGAAGAAGGCTGCAATGGATGTTTTTTGGTGCCCATGTTTGACCCCTTTTAATGGCCTCCGAATTTCATTCAAAATTCGAAATTTATTTTCAGAAAACCTCTTTTAGTTGGCACATGCAAAGGAATAGAAACAACCCAAATCAGATCTCAACCAAATCTGATTTAAATTCAAATTTTAAACACATGTGCAAGAGGGAAGGAATTTGAAATCCATGCGGCAAGGTAAAACACTTCATAATTTCGAAATCACCTCTTGAAATTCGAATTTAATCCATTCAAAAACTCATACACCACCTTGGCTGATGGTTTGAGTGATTAAAATCATTTAACACATTGCTTAATGTTTGAATTTAAATTCAAATAACAAACAATGTCGCCATGTGTCAAGCAATGGGTCCATGTGCCATGCAATAATTTTGGTTTATTTAAAATTCTTGAAATCCAATTCTATGTCACCAATAATTGCCACATCATCTGAGCCTAATCCCCTTGGGTTGCACCTAATCAAATTTGGTCAAACTCGAATTAAAACAAAGCAATTTGGTTGAACCCAATCTAATCAGGTCAGACCCTGATTGAGCTCAAATTGAATCCAATTCAATTTTGGCTCATGCAAACTCAATCAAATTGAATTAATTACTTTGTGTTGGACCTAATCCAATTAGGTCAATCCCAAATTAAGAACAAATTAATTTAAAATTAATTTGATCAGCTTAAGTCCTTTTTGGTTCTAACCTAATCCAATCAGGTCAAAATCCTGATTGAGCCCAAACTTGAATCCAATTCAATTTGGCTCATCCTTAGCACAATTACTCAATCAAATTGAGTTTATTAGTCATTTAATTACTAATTAATCCTTCAATAATTACTTTAATTATTTATAAGATAATTGCCAATCAAATTGACCAAATTATCCCTGAATGATTCTTAATCATTCATTAGCTTCTTGATCAATCAGGAATCTTCTATGCGTGTGACCTCATAGGTTCGAACCTAAGCCGGTAGTATAGGAACAATTTCCTACACTAATTGATGTGACCATCTAGCAATGGTACCAACGTCCGGATAGGCCGAATAATATGCGAAGCAAATATTCTGGAACCCTGAATATGGTTACTGTATAATTCAGTCCCTTTGACTCCTAATGCCAGGATGACTTAGAGCTCACTGTCAACCCTATAATTAGTACATCCATTATGTGATTAACTTTAGAATCCGTGACTCCTCCTGGGATTACCCTGGCCAAGGTTTGCTAAATTAATCACAAGACATTACTCCTGTTTTCAGGAGGGGTTAATTCCATCTGACTCACAACTGACTACGCAAGTACTTGACTACACCCGTGACCTTCCGTCACTGAATTAGAAATTCAGTAGTCCGGTACCAAAGTACAGTAAGTGGCTTGCTAGTCCAGGTTGCGGTCTCAGGTCAGAAGGCCAAACTTATACCCATATCCACTCGGAACATCTCGCAGTGAGCGTTCGGAATTGGTCACGTTCAGTGAAATGTACTCCTACACTTCACCTGTGTGGCATACCAGTGTCTCCACACTCCTTGGTTAAGAGGACAACCAACGTATATGTCACACAACGACCTAATCTCGATAATGCTGTCGTCCTAGTAACAACATATCATTTGGTCGCGAACAAGTTTAAGGACTCAAAGATAAATCCTCCTTTATCATAACATAAGTCCTAAGGACTTCATCATATAAGAGTTCATTTGAAGATGAAATGATGAATAATACCAAATAACACTTTATTAATTTGTCAATTCATTTACAAAATTCAATCATCAATATGCTGACGATTGACATTTAGGATAAAATCCCCAACAACTCCCACTTAGCCTAATGCAATCGGCACAGTATCTAATACCATCTTCGACTTGTGTTCGTCGAACTCTTTGATGCCGAGGACTTTGGTAAATGGGTCAGCCAGATTTTCTTTTGTGTCAATCTTCTGAGATCAATATACCTCGATCGATGATCTCTCGAACCAGGTGGTAGCAACGTAGAATATACTTGGTCCGCTGATGTCTTTAGGTTCCCTTGCTTGAGCTATGGCCCCAGTATTGTCACAAAACAGGCAATAGACCATCAATGGAGGGTGTCACTCCAAGCTCGGTGATGAACTTCCGCAACCATACAGCTTCCTTGGCGGCATCAGATGCTGCGATATATTCTGCTTCACATGTAGAATCTGCCACTGTATGCTGCTTGGAACTCTTCCAGCAGATGGCCCCTTAAGAGTGAAGATATATCCTGACATGCTCTTGCTATCATCTTGATCTGACTGAAAACTTGAATCAGTATATCCCTCAAGTTTTAAGTCAGAATCACCATAGACAAGCCACTGATCTTTAGTATTTCTCAAATACTTAAGGATGGTTTTTACAACCTTCCAGTGGTTGCTACCTGGATCAGACTGGTATCTGCTCACTACTCCTAGTGAGTAGCCACGTCTGGTCTAGTACATGTCATGGCATACATTATAGATCCCACTGCCGAAGCATATGGAATTCTATCCATACCTCTCTTTCTTGAGGGGTTGTCGGACAATCCCTTTTAGAGAGGTTAATTTCATGGCCATCGGAAGATTGCCTTTCTTGGAATTAATCATACTGAACTCTTCAGTATAGTATCAATATATGTGGATTGGGATAATCCAAGCAATCTTCAAGATCTATCTTATAGATCTTCATCCCTAGGATGTAAGATGCTTCTCCCAAATCCTTCATAGCAAATTGAGATGATAGCCAAAACCTTTATTCCTTGTAATGCAGGAATGTCATTCCCGATTAAAGAATGTCATCCCATACAAAACAAGAAATATAATAACTGAACCATTTGCGCCCATTTATAAATGCAAGGTTCCTCTCTCATTCTTAATGAAGCCATATGATTTGATCACCTTATCAAATCATATGTTCCAACTCCGTGAAGCTTGCTTTAATCCATAAATGGATTTTTGAAGCTTGCACACCTTAGACTCATCTGCAGATATAAAACCTTCAGGTTGCATCATATACACTTCTTCTTCTAAATCTCCATTTAGAAATGCGGTCTTTACATCCATTTGCCAGATTTCATAGTCTAAATGTGCTGCTATCGCAAGCACAATCCGAATGGACTTGAGCATTGCCACAGGAGAAAACGTCTCGTCATAGTCAATACCATAAACGTTGACGATAACCCCCTTGGCAACCAGACGGGCTTTTATAGGTCTCTACCTTTCCGTCTGTGCCTCGTTTCCTTTTGAATATCCACTTACACCTTATGGGTTTATTTCCTTTGGGTGGGTCAACTAATATCCAAACATCATTGACCTTCATGGATTCCATTTCGGATTGCATGGCTCCAAGCCATTTATCAGAGTCATACCTCTGTATTGCATCCATATATGTGATTGGATCCTCATCGTTTCATCAAGTTCGATAGGATCCCCATCCGGACCAAGAAACCGTAGTATCTGTCCGGTTGACGTGGTACGCTACCCGATCGCCTTAATGGTGCATCTAATATGGGTTCTGGATCTGATCTAATTAAATCCGACTCAACTGGTTCAGTAGATGGTGTCGGATCTTCTACATGTTAACTTCTCTAAGCTCAACATTAGAGCTATTTTTCCTTCACCAAGGAATTCTTTTCTAAGAAAATTGCTCTATTGCTTACGAACAATTTTTGTTCTCAGCAAAGTAGAGTAATATCCTTTAGTTTCTTTAGGGCAACCAACAAAGAAACATTTGTCAGACTTGGGTTCAAGTTGGCTGTCTTCAAACATTTGACGTACGCCGGACACCCCCAAATCCTAAGGTGAGAGAGCATCGGCTTGCGTCCAGTCCACATCTCATGTGGTGTTTTATTTACAGACTTACTTGGAACCTTATTTAGAATTAGCAGGCTGACTCAAAAGCATATCCCAAAAGGATATGGGCAGATTAGAAAACCCCATCATGGATCGAACCATGTCTAACAGAGTTCGATTTCTCCTTTCTGACACACATTATATTGTGGTGTACCAGGAGAGTCCATTGAGAGAGAATCCATTTTCTCCTAGATATGTCAAAAATTCACTGGAGAGGTATTCACCTCCTCGATCTGATCGAAGAGTTTTAATACTTTTTTCAGTTTATTTTTCTACTTTATTACGATATAATTTGAACATTTCAAATGATTCAGATTTATGTCTCATTAAATAGACATAACCATACCTTGAAAGGTCGTCTGTAAACGTAATAAAATATGAATATCACCTCTAGCATCTGTGCTCATTGGCCCACATACATCAGAATGTACAAGGGTCAATAAAGCACTGGCTCGTTCACCTTTTCCGGTAAAAGGTGATTTGGTCATTTTACCAAGAAGACATGATTCACAGGTTGTCAATGATTCACAATCATTAACATCAAGGATTCTTTCTTTACTTAACCTGTTCATCCTGTCTTGTTAATATGACCTAGCTATGATGCCAAAGGTAGACATCCGTGACATTACTATTCTAGGGCGTTTATTGGATTTATACATTACATGAACGGCTGTGACAAATGTAAATGCCATTACTCAGAATTTCATTCATTACAACAACACCATTCCAAATGACATTGCAATAATCTTTTTATTGATATTTCATAACCATTTTTGGCCAAAAGGCCTACAGAAATGATATTCAATAGAAAACTTGGACAATAGTGACAATCACTAAGGACATTTACATGAGAGCTGAATTTAAGGTTAAGAATTCCTAAAGCTAGAACTGGAACTGGTCTTCCATCTCCAACATTCAGAAACCTTTCTCCTTCTTCAAATCTCTTACTGACTTGTAAGCCCTGCAACAAATTGCAAATATTAAAAGGACTACCGGTATCCAATACCCAGGTTGAATTATCACAAATAGAAAAATTTCAAGGTGTTATCATATAAGTACCTTGATTGGCAACTGATTGCCCACTTTTCTTAGGTCGGTTCGGATCGAGGGATGCAATGTAAAGAGGACAGTTCCTCTTCCAATGTCTTGCTTTGCAGAAGAAGCACTCCGCCTTTCTCTGATCAGCCTTTTTATTATTTTTCTGACTAGGCTGACATGGTGCACCTGTTTCTTTGGATTTTTTTTTTTTTGATAAGTGCTAAATAATACATATATTAATATCTTATCCATAGCACTTATCATTATTTTAATTCATATATTTTATAAAATCAACTAAAAAAATGTGTTACCTTCATCATTGCATTTTAATAAATTATTAAAGGTAATTTACTGGTTGAATCTAACGTATGCAGGTCAAGTCAAATTCATTCTGAACCCAAATCGCATGCAGCCCTTCAAATCAAGACCTTTAGATTCATCCAACTCCCTGGGTCCTTTCCTGCATTTGGCTCAACAAAATTTTCCTGTGTCACATATGAGTCAATTAATTCCTTCCACACGTTCCAACCACTAAATAGGGTCACATTCCTGTATCAAACACCCATGATACACCCATGTGTTCTCAGCCTATCCATTGAGTTCCACGTCCATTTCATCCGCATCCAACCAGATCCTCAACATCCTCCCAACCGTGAACTTCTCCCGTTCGGATCAGCATCCAAATTCATCTCGCATCCACGTCATCCCTCCCACGCTCACATCTAAACTTCCCTCCGCGTCCAAGATAATCTCCAACTTCCCAGATCTTCTCCGCGTTCTCTCCGTTCATCCCATTCCAAATCAAGGAACGAAACATCCATCGTCCAAGATCTTCATTCCGATCTCCTTCTCAGCCGAATGCACCCATCCCCTGTTTAACAACTTCCCAGCAAATCTAAATCCCAGTCTTCACGGAAACAAAAAGAGTGGCTCACGGATTTCCTTTTCCATGAGTTCATCCCAGATTTTATCCTAGCTCCCACGAACGGAACCAATGCCAGCTCCAACCGCCCCCGCGTCGTGAATCATTCTTCCCCTGTTTCAGCAACAAAACAAAGCCAACGGCAGCATCTTCTTCCGTGATCCAACTCCATCATCTCGGCTAAATCCCTGTTTCGAAACAGCAACAATCAGCTCATGAATCCATTTTTTTTCCCGTTCGGAATTGACTCCATCTTCCAGGGATAAGATCCAGATCCCCAGCTCATCCGACTTCATCTTCCATCAGCCGCATGGATTGCGATTCCATCCTCCCAGCTGTTCGTCCACGCGATTTTCCAACCGTGAACAGCATCGCCAACAACCATCTCTTCGGATTCCTTCCACGTCGTTCCAGCTTGCAACCTTATCTCTTGAACAAAACAAGCCAGCAGCCACTCTTCTTCCGAATTCCAAGCTTATCCGTGATCCTCTTCGCCCATATCTCCCAAACATCCGCACCTATCCCGTTTGGAACAGAGTGTCAGCTTATCCACGGGATGAACCAGCTATTCTCAGCTAATCCGTCGCAAATCAAGCTCCGTCGTTCTGTTTTCCTCCCAGCATCTGCAACGATTCGGCTTCATCCTCAATCATCTGCGATCGAGCTTCATCTCCCTGTTATCAGCCGAGATCCAAACAGCCCCTGCATCCCAACAGAACAGAGGATTAACTTCTCCGAAAATCAAGCATTTCATCCCGCGTCCAAGGCTTTCGTCCGCATCTCCTCCGTGGAAGCAGCGTCGGTTTTCTTCTCTACGCACGCGGCAGCCGTTCTCTACCTTATCCTTCGCTGGTGAAGCTATAAAAGGGGGTTGAGACGGATCCCATGATCTCATCTCCTCGCAGGCCGAGTACCAGAGAAATAAAAAAATAAGGAGGAGAGAAAGGGAGGAAGGAATCAGAAAAGAGAAGAAAGATGGGAGCCTGCTGCTGTGCTGCTGCTGCCGTCTCCAACTCCATGCAGGGCTGATCTCTTCTAGGGCTGGATGCAGCCCTAACAAAGGGCAAGGGTTTTATATTTTGATTTCTATTCTTGGAGTTGTATAAACTTATTTGCTTCTAATGAATATTTTTTTCATCTCATATTTAATTTCTGTGATTTTAAATATGATGTTTATACAACTGTTCTTCATGATCACTAAGTAAATATAAGATAGTCCATGCTTAGGAAGATGCGATGTGCTGCCACCTTAGATTAGGGTAGACATTTCATGCCAACTGAAGATGGATTATGCCCAAATTACTTTTGTGAATTTTTATTTAATGCTTATTAGGCTTGTAGCCAATTTGCATGTTAATCCAAGAATAAATTAAAATATAAATAACCCTTGTTCCGATGTTAGTGGTGAATTCCTTGCCCTAGGTTCCTAAACTGATATCTTTTAATTGCATTTTCTTTTATTAAATTGCTTAGTTTAATAGTCTTCACAAATTCATCCTTTTAAATATTTTTATTTTTAAGAAAAAACTATACCCCAATCCCTGTGGATCGATACCCGTAATCACTATCCTACTAGATACGTGCTATTGCGTGGTCTTTAAAGTTGACTATCAATTTTTGGCGCCGTTGCCGGGGATTGTTAGCATAGTTGTTTTTCTTTCATATATAAAAAAACTTTAAAAAAATATAATATATATATTAAAATAAATAAAAATATTTTCTATTTTTTTTTACTTTATTATCCTTCTTCTTTCTTACTAATTTTGATTTTTTTTGATTATTTGATCAGGAACAAAGAGGAAGTTTGGGACAATCAAAAAGGAACTATGGAAAAGGAGGCTGTAGAGGTTTGCTTAAATAAAAAAATTGCTGGAAAATTCCTTTGGTAACATCTAAACCTTTCTTATTTAAATTTCCTTGTGTGGTGATTGTTTGATTTTAAATTCAGCAAAAGTGTGAATGCATGCTTGATACACATACACCAATTAATCTGCACATAGTAAGGGCAATCACCCCAACAAGATAAGAACTGGATTTCATCACCAGATTCTTGCCCAAATTAGGTAATCAATTCTCACATAGCTTTCACCTTAATTAAAATCAATTAGACGTTGGCCCCTAGGGACATTCGAGCTCAATAGGACGAAGATCACCGAAAGTTGCACCAATTTCGCTCTGTGGCTCAGTTGATGTCTAGGCAAGCTTTGTCCCTTTAAGGGAGACAGTTCATCTGTTCGAGGCAAGTGGTTTTTAAGTGGGACCTTTGCAACGCATCGTGACCCCCCACTTACCTGGGAGCTTACCTGGTCAGCTCAGTCATTAGACCGGATTGGAGGCTTAGGTGCCCTCTTCAAACCAGTTAGGAGCTGTCTAGTGATTTTAGGGTGAACTTAAGGAATTGATGTGTTTTTCTTTTTAGTGCATGCTTGACTGATTTGACTAATCAGAGGAGTCTTAGTGTATGCTAGGGTGTCGTTCCAGATCTCCTGAATTAGTACCTTTTGACCCTGAAATAGAGCGTTCTATTAGGACCCTTCGAGCCGAAATCCGCACCTATAGAACCATAGGATCTGCTCACCTATGAGATGGCTGAAGAACAACCCAAACTGTTAAAGGAGTACTTCACTCCTTCCATTTATACCTCTCCATCTTGTATTCGACTACCTGATACCACCGCTGCTGCACATTTTGAAATTAAGTCTAGTGTCATCCAAATGCTTCCCTCTTTTTATGGACTTAACAATGAAGACCCATACAAACATTTGGATGAGTTCCTTGAGATCTGCACTACTGTCAAAATTCAGAACTTCACTGATGATGCTCTGAAACTTAGGCTGTTTCCTTTTTCCCTTAAGGATAGAGCTAAACAATGGCTCCATTCATTAGAAGCCAATTCATTCTTTCATGGGCTCAAATGCAACATGAATTCTAAAAAATATTTTCCCATAGGAAGAACAACCAATTTAGGCGTGCTATCACGAGCTTCTCCCAATCTGACGGAGAAGAATTTCATGAAACTTGGGAAAAATTTAGAGACTTACTCCGGAAATGCCCACAATCATCAAATACCCAAGTGGCAATTATGTGCAATGTTTTTATGACGGATTGTCTGAACGAAACCGTCAAATGGTTAATGCTTCTTATGGGGGTACTTTCATGCTCCAAAAGTGAACATGAGGCATGGCAATTGTTTGAGAACCTTAATGAAAATTCGCCTTCACCCATGCCTCCTCCGCTCGTCAAGCACCCCCGAGTTCTCAAGAAAAGGAACCATATTTGAAGTTAGCCAGTCCATAGGTATATCTGAGAAAGTGGATGCATTATCCCACAAATTGGACCAGCTAATGTCTAGAGAATCAGCTTGTAACTTTCATCAGCACAAGTATGTACTCTCTGTTCTAAGTCCATCTCACCACTGTCTTTGAGTGTCCTTTTCGGCAGCACAATTCTCCGAATTTTTGCAAGAACAGTAAATGCCTGCCAAGACACAGTCCCAACCGGGTAATGATCCATATTCTAACACACTTATAACCCGGGATGGCGCACACCATCCCAATTTCTCCTGGAAGCAGCAGACTTCCAATACTACCATCCAGCCTTATTCCCAAAACTTTCAACCATTCCAGAATGTTAATCCCTTACCGTCCCTTTGTGACTCAATTTCAACACACTCCTCCTTCACCCCCAAAGAAACACAGCCTTTGAGGAGAAAGTGTTGACCTCCTTCAAGGTTTGGAAACATTACACAATTGGTGTGCACTCTCACACGCATCTATCGCCAAGCTAGAATCCAGATGGGGCAACTAGCTAATGCACTGAACAAGCGAGAGGAAGGAAAGCTTCAAGCCCAACCAGTGAGTATCCTAGGGGACAATACATGGCTCAAGAAAATCAACCAAATACAATTCCATCATGAGCAAGCCAATGCTTTGACTACCCTAAGGAGTGGACGTGTAGTAGATAATAACGATTGGGAGGGAAACAATAAGGAAGGTAAAGAGGAGGAGCAAAATGTATACATGAAAATTCAAAACCTTCTTCTTCTTCAGCCTCTTCCAGCTTCGGCGCCAAACTCGTATTCCAAAAGTCCCATTTCTGAAGCTCTTAATTCACCCTCTCCTTTGGCAAGAAGGAACTTCACACTAGAGGAGATGATGGAGGTTTTTCAAACAAGTCAAAATCAACCTCCCACTTCTTGATGCTATTAGACAAGTTCATCTTATGCCAAATTTCTCAAAGACCCTTTGTACCCAAAAGCGAAAATCTAGGACACATGTACCTAAAAAGGTCTCCTAACTGAGCCAGTGAGTTCTATTCTCCAACACAACACCCACGAAATTCAAGATCCTGGTGCTCCCCACCATCTCTTGTGTCTTAGGAAATAATTTCATTGATCGAGCACTCTTAGATCTAGGGGCAAGTGTCAATCTTTACTTATCAGTTTATGAGAAACTTGGGTTAGGTGCGTTAAAACCAACCTCGGTATCCTTCAGTTGGCTGATCGATCCTGTAAAAATACCACGTGGGATAATTGAAGATGTTCTTGTCAAGGTAGACAACTCTATTTTCCAGTAGATTTTATCGTCCTTGATATGGAACATGAGCCTAATCCTAAGAAAACAAATCTCCGTGATCCTTGGACGTCCCTTTTTAGCTACAGCCAATGCGAGTATAAATTATAGAACTGGGGTGATGAATGTATCCTTTGGAAATATGAAGGTCAGGTTAAATATATTTCGTGCCTCTGATCAACCCACAAAGGAAGTTGAGTGCTTCCTAATAGATAAAATGGACGATCTTGCAGAAGAAGCCTTTCCTTATATTTTAGCAGATGACCCTCTGAAAACATGCTTGGCCCATTCTGACTTTAATATAGACAAGGCCCATAGAAGCAGTTAACTTTGTGTCCGACAATCAGTTTTCCACAAAATTTTCTTCCTTGGAGAACTCGGCATGAAACCCGGTATGATTGAGTAAGGATGCACTGCGTCTGGCTGAAGGACGTTAAACTTAGCGCTTGTTGGGAGGCAACCCAATTTTCATAGGTTATTTTTGCATATTTTTCTTGTCGTATTTTTTTTTTTTTTTTCAGGAGTCCTCATATTACTGATGCAACTAAGGTAAAATGCTTTTAATCCTCCATATGCATCATATTTTTCAAAATAAAAAAATATAAAACAATAAAATAATAATATAATATTCAAAAAAAAATTCATCAAAAAAAAAACAGTGAGGACAATGTCTGATTATGGTTGGGGGGTATAGGATTCGAATTTTTGAAGGAATTTTTCGCATTTTCACATTTTTAAGTGAATTTTCAAAAAAAAAAATGAGTTTCAAAAAAAAAAAAAACCTAATTTCTATGCTTTAGTGCTGAAAATGATAACACACAAAGTATAATAAAATCTAAAAAGCCCAATAACTCTAGTCAGGAGTAAGTTAATTTTGAGTTCTTTTATTAAAAGTTCTTTTAGTGAGTTGAAAGATTAATTTTTACTTTGGAATTTCACAACACACATGGCCTGCACTTCTAAGGGTTAGGTTTAACATGATGTTGTTAAGTCTGGTAGCAACCTTGAGTCCTGATGAATCATACCTATCTAATTCGCTATTAAAAAAAAAAAAAAAAAAAGAGAAGTGAATTTAGTCAGCGTACATCGAAAAGGGCTACCTATCGTCAAAGGTCAGCGGGCTTGTGATGATGAATCGAGCATAGGTCCGTAGGGGAGTCTTGATGCCTAACACCTTTATGCCATCTGGTGTGGGAGTGTTGACTGAATGCTCGTTACATGGAGGAATCATTACAAGAGTAAAAGTGCGTAATAAATATAAAATAAAAAAAATAATAAAAAAAATATATAATAAAAAAAATAAAAAATAAAAAAAGAGAGAAAAAAAGAGAAAATAATATTGACCTTGAAAAAGACGATAGTGTGAAAGCCATCGTTGTAAAAAATTCGAGTAAACTGGAATATTACAGATAAAGCCCATGAGGTATTAAAGTAAACATCCACAACTCTCGAATCCTGCAAGATAGGATGATTTTGAATCAGTGATTAGGTCTTATCTGACCAATTCTTGAAAACTACTAGCTTTAGCAGTATTTTGGAGATCTAAAGCCTTAGCTTGTGTATGGTCCAGATATCACCGAGCACCCAAGTATAAAGAAGTCTTACAACTCCCTAACGGAAACTTAATGACTTCAACTTGAATTGCATACTGACCTAGGATTTGGGCTGATTTAGTAATTAAAACTTTGTGTGCTTTTGAAATTCTTGGCACTTATGCATTTGAAATTAGATTTTATAAAACAATAAAATAAACTAGGTAGGGACAGCAGTTTGTGGGTATCTGAGCCCGGAAACCCTCACGAGACAAAACTCGTCCACTAGGGCCACCTAGGGGTTTAAAGCCTTATTGCATACGGTAAATGCAATCGCGATTCCTGCGAAAGTGAGTTAGTTTTTTTTTATTTTATTTTTGCTTGAGGACTAGCAAAATGTAGGTTGGGGGGTGTGATAAGTGCTAAAATTAATGCATAAATTAATATCTTATCCATAGCCTTATCATTATTTTAAATTCATATATTTTATAAAATCAACTAAAAAAATGTGTTACCTTCATCATTGCATTTAATAAATTATTAAAGGTAATTTACTGGTTGAATCTAACGTATGCAGGTCAAGTCAAAATTCATTCTGAACCCAAATCGCATGCAGCCCCCGCAAATCAAGACCCTTTTAGATTCATCCCAACTCCCTGGGTCCTTTCCTGCATTTGGCTCAACAAAATTTCCCTGTGTCACATATCAGTCAATTTAATTCCCTTCCCACACGTTCCAACCAACTAAATAGGGTCACATTCCCTGTATCAAACACCCATGATACAACCCATGTGTTCTCAGCCGTATCCATCGAGTCTCCCACGTCCATTCCATCCCGCATCCAACCAGATCCTTCAACATCCTCCCAACCGTGAACTTCTCCCGTTCGGATCAGCATCCCAAATTCATCTCGCATCCACGTCATCCCTCCCACACTCACATCTAAACTTCCCCTCCGCGTCCGAGATAATCTCCCAACTTCCCAGATCTTCTCCGCGTTCTCTCTGTTCATCCCCATTCCAAATCCAAGGAACAGAAACATCCATCGTCCAAGATCTTCATTCCGATCTCCTTCTCAGCCGAATGCACCCATCCCCTGTTTAAACAACTTCCCAGCAAATCTAAATCTCAGTCTTCACGGAAACAAAAAGAGTGGCTCACGGATTTCCTTTTCCATGAGTTCATCCCAGATTTTATCCTAGCTCCCACGAACGGAACCAATGCCAGCTCCAACCGCCCCCGCGTCCGTGAATCATTCTTCCCCTGTTTCAGCAACAAAAACAAAGCCAACGGCAGCATCTTCTTCCGTGATCCCAACTCCATCATCTCGGCTAAATCCCCTGTTTCGAAACAGCAACAATCAGCTCATGAATCCCGTTTTTTTTCCCGTTCGGGAAATTGACTCCATCTTCCAGGGAATAAGATCCAGATCCCCCAGCTCATCCCGACTTCATCCCTTCCATCAGCCGCATGGATTCGATTACCATCCTCCCAGCTGTTCGTCCACGCGATTTTCCAACCGTGAACAGCATCGCCAAACCCAACCATCTCCTTCGGATTCCTTCCACGTCCGTTCCAGCTTGCAACCTTATCTCTTGAACAAAACCAAGCCAGCAGCCACCCTCTTGCTTCCGAATTCCAAGCTTATCCCGTGATCCTCTTCGCCCATATCTCCCAAACATCCGCAGCCTATCCCGTTTTGGAACAGAGTGTCAGCTTATCCACGGATGAACCAGCTATCTCTCAGCTAATCCCGTCCGCAAAATCAAGCTCCGTCGTTCTGTTTTCCTCCTAGCATCTGCAACGATTCGGCTTCATCCTCAATCATACTGCGATCGAGCTTCATCTCCCCTGTTATCAGCCGAGATCCAAACAGCCCCTGCATCCAACAGAACAGAGGATTAACTTCTCCGAAAATCAAGCATTTCATCCCGCGTCCAAGGCTTTCGTCCGCATCTCCTCCGCATGGAAGCAGCGTCGGTTTCTTCCTCTACGCACGCGGCACAGCCGTTCCTCTACCCTTATCCCTTCGCTGGTGAAGCTATAAAAGGGGTTGAGACGAATCCCATGGATCTCAATCTCCTCGCAGGCCGAGTACCAGAGAAATAAAAAAATAAGGAGGAGAGAAAGGGAGGAAGGAATCAGAAAAGAGAAGGAAGAGATGGGAGCCTGCTGCTGTGCTGCTTGCTGGCCCGTCTCCAACTCCATGCAGGGCTAATCTCTTCTCCAGGGCCGGATGTAGCCCTAACAAAGGGCCAAGGGTTTTTTATATTTTGATTTCTATTCTTGGAGTTGTATAAACCTTATTTTGCTTCTAATGAATATTTTATTTCATCTCATATTTAATTTCTGTGATTTTAAATATGATGTTTATACAACTGTTCTTCAGGATCACTAAGTAAATATAAGATAGTCCATGCTTAGGGAAGATGCGATGTGCTACCACCTTAGATTAGGGTAGACATTTCATGCCAACTGAAGATGGATTATGCCCAAATTACTTTTGTGAAATTTTATTCGAATGCTTATTAGGCTTGTAGCCAATTTGCATGTTAATCCAAGAATAAATTAAAATATAAATAACCCTTGTTCCGATGTTAGTGGTGAATTCCTTGCCCTAGGTTCCCTCAATTGATATCATTTTAATTGCATTTCTTTTATTGAATTGTTTAGTTTAATAATCTTCACAAATTCATCATTTTAAATATTTTTATTTTTAAGAAAAATAACTATACCCCAATCCCTGTGGATCGATACCCGTAATCACTATCCTACCAGATACGTGCTATTGCGTGGTCTTGTAAAGTTGACTATCACTTTTTCCTTTCTTAAAGGAGCGACCCTTGGATGAACCTCCCACTAATTCACCGTTTTCTTAAGAAGTTGGTGATCATTCTCAAACGTCTGTAGTAATCCCAACAATTGGGTGATAATTCACTACAGGTTTCGTCATAACGAAAATGAGTGAGAAAAGGACGGTATGATCCAGGCAATGAGTTTAGTATGGCATCCCTTCCCCAATTGATCATGAAGGAAAAAGCCAAGAGAGCTTAGACGCTCGATCAACTCAATCATGTACAGTACATGATCAGTTACCGAGGTCCCATCTTTCATTCGGGCGCTGAAGATGGCACAACTAGTTTTGTGCCTCTCAACGTCGTCAGGAATGCCGAATGATTCATTCAACACTTGAAATGATATCTTCCGGCTGCGTTATTCTCAAAACGCCTACTAAAACTCATCACTCATTGCTGCCAACATGATGCATCGAACAGTGATCCGGTCACTGAGCCACTTCTGATAAGTGTCTCTGGCCGATCTTGATGCATTAGCAGCGGGCTGCTCAGGTGCTTGATCCATTATCACATAAAGGATCCTCTCATGCTCTAGTACTATTTTCAGTTTTCTATGCCAATTATTGAAATTTGGACCAGTCAACTTGTCATTGTCCAACAATGAGCGAAGTGACAAATTAGTGGCCATTTCTGCATAAAAAGAAAATTTGGCTATTAGTATATGAATTGACTAAACTCAATAGACTTGGACTTTAGTCTAAAGGTATTCCCACTATTTTATACAAAATTGGTAGCCTCTACCTCTAATTCGAAAAATTACTCCTAATTCTTTAGTGGGCACTAGAACCCAATAGATCACATATAGGCCCGAGTGTGGCTCGGCCAACCCATATGCACCTATTGGTAGGTTCTTAACCAATTGCTTCACCAAGCAACTTCTAGTGATGATTTTGCCCTAGGTTTTCCGGCAGGCGTGTGGCGCCTCCACCGAATACCCTAGTCAGGTCCAACCATTAAATGATAGGATTAAGTCTAATCAACTAATAGACGATCAAGCCCGAGTGTGGCTCGGCTCACCTGACCGCCTATTGAAGGTACACTTAACTCATCATATATTGAATGACGATTCCTAATGCTTGATAAGTACCACGCGTATGGCGCCTCCAATAATTATCAAAACATTGGACCCATTATCACCCAACTTAATGGGAGGCTATGACCTAGTTATCCCCATAACCATTTCATTTTAAGGACCTAATAATTTTAGAGGATTTCATAATTAGGATAGATGAGAAGATCCGGTTAGTCTAATTTCTTTCACTGACTTCACCAAATCAGATTAGACTCAAACCGATTAAGGAGACACCTAAATCAGTCATACTGATTTTTCTTAAGGCATGGGCTAACTCGAATCATTAAGTGATCCAATCAAAATGTGATTGACCATGTCGGCCAGGTAAGTGAGATCGGTGGAAGGGATATGCCATTAACTCGACAAAGACGAATCAGTGCGAGTAGCTCCCAATTAAAAACCACCGGTCAAAACTGCCAAACTTACCTTAGACACCGACTGGTTAATCAATTTCGATTTTATTTACTCAAACGACTCGGGCTACACCTCTGAGCCTAAATCAAGTTCCATCTTGGTCTAATCAAAGACATGGAATTGATCAATCTACAACTATTGTATTTAACCTAGAGTTTCCTTGACCTAATCTAGTTACTACTTAATTAGATTTGATCAATTAACTCTAATTAGACCATGTTTGATTCTAACCTTAGGTCAAACCCAATCCTAAGAACTTGATTCAAGCTAACCCCATATGCCCAAAGAATTATGCAATGTCAATTAATTGAGTTACAATTCTATTTCATAACACTTAATTCTCAATTAAGTTTAGACTTATGAAAGTTTTGATAATTGCATATTTCTTTTTAATTACATATTAATTACAATCTTTCAATTCTTAAAACATATTTTCAGATCTGAGTTTTTTGTAATTAATCACATGTAATTAGATTTAATTCATGTTTAAGTCATTATGTTTTATGTTCATGCATCACATATACATAACAACATGAATTAATACAAACAACATACATCTTATGTATTTATTTTTTCACTTTTATTTTCAGATTTGATTTGTTCATTAAAATCAGAGATCATATGAATCATAAACTTTATTTAGATCTAATCTAAACAATATTATGATTTCAGATTATTCATGTTACTAATCCTAACACAAACATGCATCATATGCATCCAAAATTTTAGATCTACTTAATCATGCATAATCAGCAATTAAATCAATCATAAAAAGCACTTTAGATCTAATCTAAACATGTTAATGATTTCAGATTTAATTGCAAGAATTAAACATAAAAGTTTAAACATAAACCTGGCTCTGATACCAATGAAAGTTATTCCTAGGTTATTCGGTGTTTAGCATGCTGAATTTTTTTTTTTTTTGAAAACCATGGCTGAACCTGATTGGGTTGCCTACGTTCCCCCTCACAAGGAGAATCAAGCCACACGTAGTTCTTTTAAAATTTCAAAAAATACAGCGGAAAAATGAATCAAACAATTTAATTCATGCATGCTTACAAGATCAAATCTAGAAATCAGCACATTAAGAACACATAGGATTATGCCGGAATCGTTTAAACAATTATGCTAAAACTTTTATGCATGATTAACTATCAGATCTGAAACTTAAGAACTCTATTCCAATTAATCTCCGAATATCCATCGAATGGATTCTGGAGATATCTCCGTGAGGAGCCCCAAAAAGAGGGTAAAACCTCGGAAAATCGGACCTAGACCTTGACATCATAATAAATGATTAATGCTAGATTAATACCTTTTATGATGGATGAAAGTTGTGAATCTGATTCTTGACTTCGCAGCCACGCACACGAATGGCCTCTACGAGAAGTACACGCGAAGTCCTGAAGGATCTTCTTTCCGCAACAGTGCTAGCAGTTGCAGAACACTTGAAAGCTGAAATCTGCCCGTCGGGATTCAATCAACTCTTGATCAATCGTCTTGAAGCAGATAGAGATGAGGTTTGTAAGAAAAGTAGAGGACTCAGATCTGATCTTGAATCTTCTAGATATTCACCCTGAAAACCCTATCTAAAATGGAGAAGAAGAGGAAGAGGAGGCGGGTGAGGAAGAAGGCTGCAATGGATGTGTTTTTTGGTGCCCATGTTTGACCCCTTTTAATGGCCTCCGAATTTTCATTCAAAATTCGAAATTTATTTTCAGAAAAACCTCTTTTAGTTGGCTCATGCAAAGGAATAGGAACAACCCAAATCAGATCTCAAACCAAATCTGATTTAAATTCAAATTTTGAACACATGTGCAAGAGGGAAGGAATTTGAAATCCATGCGGCAAGGTAAAACACTTCATAATTTCAAAATCACCTCTTGAAATTCGAATTTAATCCATTCAAAACTCATACGCCACCTTGGCTGATGGTTTGAGTGATTAAAATCATTTAACACATTGCTTAATGTTTGAATTTAAATTCAAATAACAAACAATGTCGCCATGTGTCAAGCAATGGGTCCATGTGCCATGCAATAATTTTGGGTTTATTTAAAATTCATGAAATCCAATTCCATGTCACCAATAATTGCCACATCATCTGAGCCTAATCCCCTTGGGTTGCCACCTAATCAAATTTGGTCAAACCCGAATTAAAACAAAGCAATTTGGTTGAACCCAATCTAATCAGGTCAGACCCTGATTGAGCTCAATTTGAATCCAATTCATTTTGGCTCATGCAAACTCAATCAAATTGAATTAATTACTTTGTGTTGGACTTAATCCAATTAGGTCAATCCCAAATTAAGAACAAATTAATTTGAAATTAATTTGATCAGCTTAAGTCCTTTTTGGTTCTAACCTAATCCAATCAGGTCAAAATCCTGATTGAGCCCAAACTTGAATCCAATTCAATTTGGCTCATCCTTAGCACAATTACTCAATCAAATTGAGTTTATTAGTAATTTAATTACTAATTAATCCTTCAATAATTACTTTAATTATTTTCTAAGATAATTTGCCAATCAAATTGACCAAATTATCCCTGAATGATTCTTAATCATTCATCAGCTTTCTTGATCAATCAGGAATCTTCTATGCGTGTGACCTCATAGGTTCGAACCTAAGCCGGTAGTATAGGAACAATTTCCTACACTAATTGATGTGACCATCTAGCAATGGTACCCAACGTCCGGATAGGCCGAATATATGCGAAGCAAATATTCTGGAACCCTGAACTATGGTTACTGTATAATTCAATCCCTTTGACTCCTAATGCCAGGATGACTTAGAGCTCACTGTCAACCCTATAATTAGTACATCCATTATGTGATTAACTTTAGATATCCCGTGACTCCTCACTAGGATTATCCTGGCCAAGGTTTTGCTAAATTAATCACAAGACATTATCTCCTATTTTCGGGAGGGGTCAATTCCATCTTGACTCACAACTGACTACGCAAGTACTTGACTGCATCCAGTGACCTTCCATCACTGAATTAGAAATTCAGGTAGTCCGGTACCAAAGTACAGTGAGTTGCTTGCTAGTCACAGGTTGCGGTCTCAGGTCAGAGAGCCAAACTTATACCCATATCCACTCGGAACATCTCTCGACAGTAGAGCATTCCGGAATTGGTCACGTTCAGTGAAATGTACTCCTACACTTCACCTGTTTGGTATACCAGTGTCTTCACACTCCTTGGTTAAGAGGACAACCAATGTATATGTCACACAACGACCTAATCTCGATAATGCTGTCGTCCTAGTAACAACATATCATTTGGTCGCGAACAAGTTTAAGGACTCAAAGATAAATCCTCCTTTATCATAACATAAGTCCTAAGGACTTCATCATATAAGAGTTCATTTGAAGATGAAATGATGAATAATACCAAATAACACTTTATTAATTTGTCAATTCATTTACAAAATTCAATCATCAATATGCTGACGATTGACATTTAGGATATAAATCCCAACACTTCCGTGATTCTCCCGCATCCCCTGCTTCTGGATCCGTATCTCATCTAGATCCCAGTCTTCCGCGATCGGATCTCCTGGCTTCATTCACCGTCTATCTCTTATGGATTCCCATGCAACCAATTCCCAGCATCCCGACCAAGAGATCTAGCCGTCCGTGTGCAATTCATCTGCATCCTTCCGCGATGGAACAACAGGGAATCCCAGATCCCACGATCATGCAAAGCGTCCGTGAGCCAGCATTGGACTCCCCAGCGATTTCAGCGCCCTGTATCTTAGCTGCCTCCCGTGATCAGCTCGCTTCCGCTCATCCACGCGTTCATCCGAGTCCCAACAAGCCTTTCGTGATGCAAGCGATCGCGATCAGCTCTCGAGCGCCTCTGTGCATCCATTTGAAGAAGATCAGGATCCCACGCATCTCACGCGCTTCATCTGCAACCGTCCGCGTGTAATCTTCCCAATCCCAGCCGTTTGAAGAAAGGATCCATCGCGGCATATATAGGTTTTTTTCTCGGCTGGGAGGGATCATCCCTCATTCGAAAAACAGAGCCTCAGCCCCTGTCATTGAAAAAAAAGAAGAAGAAAGGGAAACAGGGGAGCCCCTGTTTCCGAAAAAAAAAAGAAAAAGAAAAAGAAAAAAAAAGGGGAAAATGAAAGGGGGATTAATGCATGAAATGAGTGGCTGATATCTTAGGAAGGGTGATGGAGGAACCTTTGATGTATTGCTTTCTTCGAAGTAAATTCTGAACCTTTGCTCTTATTGATTTATATTTTTAATGTGTTTTGGGTTCTTGCATAACTATTTCGTAGATAGATTTTTAATGGTTTATGTTTATTGGCACATGGACTGCTTTAGTATTTGATTTGTCGTTGATGTAATAGGCATGATGAATGCTTAGAAATAGAGTTCATATGTCCATAAAATATATTCCATATTTTGATCTATTCTACTTTTACATCCTTAATCAAGAATCGCAGGATTTATTCTTGAATGCACTATTATCAAGGAGGATTCCGGATTCCTAACCATTTCTATTTGATTGAACTTTGTTTATTGATCTATTATTCTCTGCTTTTAATTTCTGAAAATCAAAACATAATTTTAATCCACAAATTTATTGAATTAATTAATCTAAAATTATATTAAATAATCTTATATATATTTCGTTCCCTGAGGATTCGACCTCGGACTTCCGAGAATTTACTACTTATGCGATTCTCCTATACTTGGGAGATTAGTTTCACGAAAGCAATTTTGCGAGCGCGTCAAGAATCTAAAATAAACATACTAGTTCATAAATATGAACTATTTAAGATGGAATCTAATGAAACTATCACTTGCATGTTTACTAGATTTACTGATATTGTCAATGGCCTAAAAAGCCTTGGCAAAAGTTATACTAACAGTGACCTTGTCAGAAAAATTCTTCGATGTTTGTCAAGGTCATGGGAAGCCAAGGTAACGGCAATCCAAGAAGCCAAGGACTTGAACAAGCTGCCACTTGAGGAGCTTCTTGGATCCCTGATGACGCATGAACTCACAATGAAACAACAAAGCAAAGAAGAATCCTTTCATAAGAAAAAGGTAATAGCCCTCAAATCTACTTCTTCTAACAAGGATCTATCTTGCAGTAGCAGCAACGAAGAAGAAGATAATGAGGGAGATGATGATGAGGCTCTTCTCGTGCGAAAGTTCAGAAAATTCATCAACCGGAAGAAGTCCTTTCATCAGAGGAGAGGTCCCTCAAGTTCCTACAACAAGGATAAAGGTAAGGAAAGGGAAAATGAAGGAATCAGATGCTATGAATGCAAGAAGCCGGGATATTTTAGAGTTGACTGTCCCTTGCTGAAGAAGGGCAGCAAATATAAGAAAAAAAAAAGTTCTCGCCTCCATCTTGACGGACTCTGATTCATCATCATCATCATAGAATGAGGAACAAGAGAAAAAGGCCAACTTCTGTTTTATAGCGAATGAAAATGAGGTAACATCTGAAACATATTTA
Organism: Phoenix dactylifera; assembly: GCF_009389715.1. Lineage (NCBI taxonomy): Eukaryota > Viridiplantae > Streptophyta > Magnoliopsida > Arecales > Arecaceae > Phoenix > Phoenix dactylifera. The sequence goes on along the minus strand of NW_024068387.1, from coordinate 20,082 downwards.
GATTTTATCTTTGATGAATTGTATGATGCTTTTATTGAACTAATGGATGAATATAAGTCAATAAATCTTAAAAATAAAAAGTTGAAGCAAACTAATCAATCCTATACTCACAAATATGATAGTCTAATTAAGGAAAAGGACTCCATTAGTAAAGAAAACTTAGGACTTAAAACAAGCAACCAATAGCTAACTCAAAAAACTAATACTTTAATTAAAGATAACGAAAAACTAACTAAGAAAGTTTCAGAACTTAAAAACAGTAACCGAACTCTAAAAGATAACTTTACAAAAGATCTAAATTCACTAAAAATAGAAAAACTAAACTTAACAAAAGAACTTGAAAAGTATAAATCTATAGTTGAGAAGTTTACCTTTAGTTATGAAAAACTAGACATGATAGTTAATAGTCAAAGAGCTGTATTTAGTAAAGTCGGCTTAGGGTATAAGCCTAACAACAAACAAAAATTTCTTAAATTTTTTTTTGTAAAGGCCGGAGAAAGTAAAACCAAAAATGCAACTTGTTTTCATTGTGGTAAAGTAGGACATATAGCTAATGTGTGTAACCATAAAAAACTTGAAATTAAAAGAAAGATTAAAAAGATTTGGGTTCCAAAAGGAACCAACGTTACTAACCTTGAACGACCCAAGAAAACTTGGGTACCTAAAATTGTATGATTTCCTTGTGTAGGAGTGTCTTGCAGCCAAGGTCGACAAAAACTGTTGGTACTTGGATAGTGGCTACTCAAGACACATGACGGGTGACAAGGAGCAATTCTTCACCCTAGAGCCTAAAAAGGGAGGTGCTGTGACATTTGGAGACAATAACCAAGGTCACATCGTTGGTATAGGTAAAGTACAAATCACCTTGTTGCCCAAGAAGACAACCCAAGAGGGGGGGTGAATTGGGTTTTAAATAATAATTGCAAATTAAAAACTTAATGAGTAACTAATTAAACTTAGTTGCAGGTGGATTAATTAGTTTACTATAAACAGTGGATGAGGGGAATGGAAGAGACAATTAAACAATCACAAACACAAGAGATTTTATAGTGGTTCGGAGCTAACCCTTGCTCCTACGTCCACTCCCCAAGCTTTACTTGGGAGTTCACTATAATCCCTCGGATTACAGCCGGTTGTTTTACAAGCTCACAACCCAACTTGTTGTTTTACGAGATCACAACAAACTCGGTCGGTTTTCACAGGCTCACCGACTAGAACCATCCGATTGTTTTTTCGGGATCACAATCAAACCCTTACACCGTTGGTTTTAACCTCGGCTCACCAACAAACCTCTACAACCTTGATTCAATCCCCTGATTGAATCAACTAACAAGAAAACAGTTTGTAAAAAGTACAGGAAAAGCTTCTTAACAAGCAAATATGAACAATATAAAAAATGTAGAGTTAGAAGCCCTCAAATAGATTTTGGAAGAGGAAGAAGGGGCTTCTCGAACTCTGAGTCTCCTCGTTGAATGCACTGATGATCTGATGTCAGAGGAGAGCCTTGAATGTGAGGAAGACGTTTGGAGAGTAGACTTCAATGCACTTCTTCCTTCTTTCTCTTGTATTAACTCTTGAAAGGCTTTGGTAGGTGGAAATCCCTTTTGCTTTGAATGGAGTCTCTCTTTCTTGCTCTATTACTGTTCACTCTGGCTATTTAAGCAATCTCCATCGAAAACTAGCCGTTAGACACACTTTTAGAGCCGTTCTGCACAATCTGCAACTCCTGACAAAGTGTCCTTGGGATCGGAGTCGACTCGGCTGTTGCTGGAGTCGACTCATGCTTTACTGGAGACGACTCGTCCACTGTTCAAGATTTGAAATAAAGTGCCGTCCCGTTCTGGAGTCAACTTGGCTAAACCTGGAGTCGACTCGCCAATGTCCGGAGATGACTCTCCCTTCTGGAGACGACTCGTTCTTCAGGATTCCAACAATCTTTCTTTCGGTTTTACTTCCTCGAGTCGACTCGGATTCTCTTGGAGTCGACTTGGATTCTCTTGGAGCCAGAAAAACTAGTCTTCTGTCTTTGGAGTTGAACTATCTCGGAGTCGACTCGGACTTTGCTGGAGTCGACTCGGCTCTCAGACATCGAAGTTGGCTCTCTGACTTTTAGTCTTGCATTCCTCTGAAAGTCGACTCTTGCTTCTATTAGGAGTCGACTCGCCAACCGTCGGAGTCAACTCGAGTTCTTCTGGAGTCGACCTCGGCTCTCAGAGTCCAAAACACCTTCTCTGTCTTTCTGTCTGTTACTCCTTGGAGTCGACTGGTACTTTGCTGGAGTCGACTCGGCAAGCATGGAGTCGACTCGACTTCTTCAGGAGTCGACTTGGTAACAGGGTCTGAGATTCATCTTTCTGTCCTGCTGTTTGTTCTCAGTCGGAGTCGACTCGTAATGTGCCGGAGTCGACTCGAGTCTGTGCCAGAACGTTTGAAACACTTGGAGTCGACTCGAACTCTTCCGGAGTCGACTCGCGTTCCAGACTTTGGTTCAAACTGAGTTCCAAACTTAGCCAAAATGTATTAAACCAAGGCTAGAGACAATTAAACATAAATTTACAAATATTTGGCTGAAACACTAGATTGAATACATTAGTATAACATGAGATATACTCAAATGCTTTGAGCTCATCAAAATCAAATAGGGTTATAATCAATCACTCCACACACCTCTTCAACCTTTGTTGATAATGTACGATTTGTAGATGGTCTTAAGCATAACTTACTGTTGCCCAGATAGACAACCCAAGAGGAGGGGGTGAATTGGGTTTTAAAATAATTTTGCAATTAAAACGTTGTGGATGACTAATTAATGCTTTACCAAGATGACTAATTGATTGCTGTGTGTTGTGAATGAAATGAGAGTAAAAGAAAGAGACAAACAATCACAAACACAAGAATTTTATAGTGGTTCGGAGCTAACCCTTGCTCCTACATCCACTCCCCAAGTCGCACTTGGGAATTCACTATAACCCCTTGGATTACAGCCGGTTGTTTTACAAGCTCACAACCAAACTTGTTGTTTTACGAGCTCACAACGAACTCGGTCGGTTTTCCCTGGCTCACCGACTAGAACCGCCCCGATTGTTTTCTCGGGATCACAATCGAACCCTTACACGTTGGTTTTATCCTCGGCTCACCAACCAACCTTTACACACTTGATTCAATCCCCCGATTGAACCAAGCAAAGACAATGTGGAAAGAATAAGAAAAACAGAAAAACTGAGCTTCTTAAAAAGCAGATTTGCTACAATATAAACTGGAGAGAAGTTTAGAGCCCTCAAACACTTTTGAGTTGGAGTAGAGTAGGGCTTCTTGAACTTCGGGTCTCCTCTTGAATGTCTGGTCGACTTGAATGCAGGAGGAGATCTCTTTCAATGTTTGGAAAGAGGTAGTTGGATGGAGTTATGGCGCTCTTCCCTCTTTTCGTTGAAAAACCACTTGCAGAGAATGAATCCTTGATTTTTTTGAATGGAATGGCAGTTCTCTGCCTTGCTACAGTCCTCTGTGGCTATTTAAACCATCCCCCACAGAAACTAGCCGTTAGACACCTTTTTCTACCCGTTCTGCACACTCTGCACAACCTGACAATATGTCCGTTGGGGTTGGAGTCGACTCGCGCGATCAGGAGTCGACTCGGCTGTAGCGGGAGTCGACTCATGCTTTTCTGGAGTCGACTCGGCAACTGTTTCGGATTTGAATTAAAGTAGCCTCTTCGACTGGGAGTCGACTCGTCTTGACCCGGAGTCGACTCGCCAACTTCTGGAGCTAACTTGGCATTTTCGGAGTCGGCTCCTCCCATGAAATCCGTAGATCAACTTTTCAATTTGGTCCGCTTGAGTCGACTCGACAATCCTGGGAGTCGACTCGGCGCTCAGAGCCCGAACTCCCGATCTTCTGTCTTTTGGCTCGTCCAGTCTTGGAGTCGACTCGGACTGTTCTGGAGTCGACTCGGCTCTCAGTTTCCGAAACATGGCCTTCTGCCTTTTTGGTGTAGCGCTGCCTTGGGGTCGACTTGAGCTGTCTGGGAGTCGACTCGCCTCTCAGTCTCCGAAATATGGCCTTCTGCCTTTTTGGTGTCGCGCTGTCTCGGAGTCGACTCGAGTATTGCGGGAGTCGACTCGAATCTCAGAGTCCGAAAACTCCTCTCTGACTTTTTCTTTGTGTACCACTGAGAGTTGACTCTCGCTTTCTTTGGAGTCGACCTGCCAACCATCAGAGTCGACTCGCGTTCCACAGGAGTCGACTCGAATCTCAGGGTCGAAATAACGCTCTCTGACTTTTCTGTCTGTAACTCCTTGGAGTCGACTCATACTACTCCGGAGTCGACTCGGTAAACATCGGAGTCGACTCGCGCACTTCAGGAGTCGACTCGCTGACAGGTTTTAAGTGGTGCCCTTCTGTCCATCTGTCTGTTCTCAGTCGGAGTCAACTCGTAATGGTCCGGAGTCGACTCGAGCCCGTGCCAGTGATTCTGATACGCTTGGAGTCGACTCGTAATACTCTGGAGTCGACTCGAGTCTCAGACTTTGGTTCAAACTGTCTTCTTAACTTATCCAAAATATTATGAACCAAGTCTAGAAACACTTTAGACAAAATTTTCACTGAAACACTCAATTGAATTCATTAGTAAACATAAGATATACTCAAATGCTTTGAGCTCATCAAAATCAAATAGGGGTTTTAATCAATCACTCCACAATCTCCCCCTTTTGATGATGACAAAACTTTGAGTATATGTAAAGTGAATTGCTCAATAAACAAGGAAATAAAATCCATAAATGAATTCAAATGTCTGGTAATTTAATATATCCAAGCTTGAAAGGTGTGAAGCAATAAATTTTGGAGTTAAAGCTCCCCCTTTCATTTGGAATTATATAAGCCTTCATATTATGCAATCAATTGTTTGGCTTATATATATAATTAATGATTTAGCTTTCTTAAAAATTCAGATTCTCCCCCTCAACATATGCATTCTACTTTGTTCTGATTCTCTGAATTTTCTTTTAATGCATTGAAGTTTTTTGAGGATGATAGTGTTATTTTGATGATTAACAAACAATTATCCAAAGCATGCTATAAGTTAAATTGATACTTCATTTATAAGTTCATTACTCTCAGTACATATGCTTAATTGAAAATATATATATGATCTTGTTCATTTGGATGGATCTAATCTTGAGAATGCAGCAAAGTGTGGATTGAGTCGACCCAAAGATTGTTTGAGTCGACCCCGGCACATCAAGAAATCATTTGGCACACTCCTGCAAAAATGGCACAGATGAACAGTTGGTTGGGTCGACCCAAGGTAAGCATGAGTCGACCCAAACTTCAAGAACCTCAAAACATGAAGGAAAAATGGTTCTCTGGATTTACTGAGAGGGTCGACCCAAGATGAAGTTGAGTCGACCCAAGCTTGAGTCGACCCAAAGAAAGGTTGAGTCGACCCAAGTGAAGAAAGGCTGAAATTCAAGGCTCTGAATTTTCTGAAGCTGACCTTGGGTCGACCCAAGAAAAATGTTGAGCTGACCCAAGGTTTGAGTCGACCCAAAGAAAGGTTGGGTCGACCCAAGGCAACAGAAGGCTGAATTTCAAGTTTCTGTGTTTTCTGAGAGGGTCGACCCAAGGAATGTTTGAGTCGACCCAAGTGAAGGTTGGGTCGACCCAAGGACAGGTTGAGCCGACCCAAACACGGGCTGAACATAACGGCTAGTTGTGCAGAAATGCTTTTTGGACTCCCAACGGCTATAAACGGCTAGTTTCTTCAATCCAACGGTCAGAAAGGACTATTTGGAGGTTGGAGAAGTATTTAAGAGGGAGTATTCATCAGAGGAAGCAAGCTTTGGGGAAAATACATCAAGTGCATTCAAGAGAGAACCCTAGCAAGACAAGCTTCATCAAGAGCTTCATTCAAGAATCAAAGAAAGGGATTGAGCAGATTCAAAGAGGCATTAAAAGCTCCTTCCCCCATTGAAGAGTGAAGCTTCCTTGACCAAGAAGAGCAAAGCGACTTCAAAGCGATAATTTCTTTCTAACTCTTCTTGTTGTTCATATTGCTTTATATGCTCATCTAGGAGTTTAAATCTTTTCTTTTCATTTGTTTAAACACTTTGTAAAGGTTCGTTGGTAAGCCCGCAAAACCAACAAAGGTTCGTTGGTAAGCCCGCAAAATCAACAAAGGTTTTTGGTGAACCCGGAAAACCAAAGTTGTATAGGTTCGTTGGTGAGCCCGTAAAACCAACAAAGGTTTTTGGTGAACCCGGAAAACCAAAGTTGTATAGGTTCGTTGGTGAGCCCGCAAAACCAACAAAGGTTTTTGGTGAACCCGGAAAACCAAAGTTGTATAGGTTCGTTGGTGAGCCCGCAAAACCAACAAGGTTCTTGGTGAGCCCGGAAAACCAAGTGTATAGGTTCGTTGGTGAACCCGTAAAACCAACAAGGTTTTTGGATTGTGAGCCCGGAAAATAATCCAACTGTAATCCGCAAGATTATAGTGAATTCCCAAGGGTACGCTTGGGGAGTGGACGTAGGTGCTAAGGAGAGCACCGAACCACTATATATTGGTGTGTTTGCATTGTGTTTGTGCTTTCATTTTCTCTTGCTTTATCTTCTCTTCTTGCATTAGATTAACTCACTTAAATAACCTAAGAGAGCATCCATCGCACTTAATTAAGAAAGTTTTAAAAGTACCAAAAATTTAGAAGAAACCAATTCACCCCCCCCCTCTTGGATTGTCACCTTGGGCAACAAGTGGTATCAGAGCAAGGTGCTCTAATAGTACCCATTGATCTCACAATCAAGAGTTAAAGATCATGACAACCCAAGTGGGATGTTCTATAGGAGAGGGACAATTAATTGATAGACCACCTCTATTTAATGGCACAAACTACACTTATTGGAAAGCTAGAATGAGGATATTCATTCAAGCTTCAAACTATGAATTATGGTACATCATTACTAGAGGCCCTCACTCACTCTCTCACACTATTAATGAAAAAGACTTAGCACAATTGAATGCTAATGCTATGAACATACTATATTGTGCTATCCATGAAACTGAATTTAATAAAATCTCTGCATGTTTATCTGCTAAGGAAATCTGGGATACTTTAGAAAATATTTATGACAATATTCTGTTTAGCTCACATATGCTTCAATTACATACTAACAGTGAGCCTGCAGAAAACGATGTTGAATCTCCCAATCCGGAAGAAAGAACAACAAATGAAGAATTCGGTGATGAAAACAAGGATCCATACCCAAACACCGAAAAATTCAAAAGCTTCCTAAAGACAAAGAAGAAGAGGAAGCAAGAAGAAAGTAAGAAAGAGATAAAAAGGAAGAAAGCCTTGACCAAGGAAGAGTCAAGCAAGAAAATAAAAGTTAGGAGCAACAATGATGATACTAGCTCCAAAGAAATACAAGGGGTAACTAACTTGTGCTTTATGGCACAAGAAGATAAGGTACAATCTGAATCTACTCTTACATCAAATGATTTTCAAGAAGAATTTTCTTATGATGAATTATTAAATGCTTTTCATGAATTGTATTGTGAATGTAGAAAACTAGCTATGAAGAATAAAAATTCTAAGAAACTAAATCTAAAAATTTCAAAAGAAAGAAATTCTTTTGGTGAAATACAAGACAAACTAAATTCTGAAAATGAAAGCTTAAGGTTAAATTCAGAACAATTGATTCAGAAAAATCAGAATTTAATTAAAGAAAATCAAAACCTAAATGAAGAAATCAACCAATTAAAATCTTTTATTAACAAATCCACTGTAAGTTCAGAAAAATTAAAAATGATGTTTGAAAGCCAACATGCTGTTTTTGATAAATCAAGACTTGGCTGGATTCCTTTGCTCAATAATAAAACCCTAAAGAAAAAGGTTATCAATTTGCCAAGCAAACCATCAAATAAGATAACTTATTTCAAATATAAAAAGATTGGGCATAAAAACTTTACTTATGGTTCTAATTCGAATAAATCAAATGGTAAAGTTATTACGATTAAACAAATTTGGATTCCAAAAGGAACCATATGCACTAACCCTCAAGGACCCAAGCAAGCTTGGGTACCCAAAATGAAAAATATGAGGGTATAGATGTAGGTGTGCCAAGCTACCCATGGAACAAATGAAATTTTCATACAAATGGGTGCATTGACACATAATTAAAGATAAGTCTCATTTTATTCATTAAATTTAGTATAAGGTTTAACATTCTACTTCGTGTATTGAAATTATCTTTTTTATGAAATTACGATACTCTCTGCATCAAAGTTTTTAAATGCCTCATATGTTAAATTTTATCTCAACGAGTTTAGCATGAAACTTTCTAGTGCTTGCATCATGATAAGAAAACAATGAATGGATATATATATAACCTTCTTCTTCAAGTTTACAAAAATCTAAATTTCCTCTCTAGTATAAACACTTGATGCTGATTTCATACCTTCATGTTAAAACTTTATTGAGCATAATACTTATGAAATCTTATTTCATTATTTGTGAAGGTATGAGTATAATTTATCATAATATCACTCATTCCTTATGTGATTATTTGAAATATATTATGATTTACTCTATAAAGTCGCATGTATGCATCATATGTTTCAATCATAAATGATTAATGTGTCGTGATCATAATGAAAATTCTACTAAAAAGTTTTATAACAATGATTTTTTTTTTTGTAATTCTCAAGACTATTCAAAAAATCTAAGATTAATAAATCTGATCTTTAAAGTGTCTCATTTAGTATAATCACTGTATCCTTGATTAAATGATTAATATCCTTACATAAAATTATCTCGAATTCTATTGATTAATGTTAACACGTCATGTTTAATCTGAGCATAAAAATATTCTAAAAGTATGAATATTAATTCCTTTGAACTATCTCCCATAAGTCAAATATAAAATCTTAATTAATCTAAAAGAAAATTGCCTATCTCTCTAAAACAAGATTATTTGTATTGAAAGCCGAATCATAACCAGAATTTTGATAGAAACAACTATTTAAAATAACTTGATTAAAACTTAACTGGTATATCTTATTGATAATTATTTTAGGCAAATAGAATCTAAGCTAAATTGCTTCTGAAAATAAAAAAAAAATTGGTTTGACTTTGATAAATCTTCCTATTGCCTCACATGGGTGTCCTTGAACCATATTATTTAATAAAATTATCTCTTTAGTTCAAGTGACTTGTGCTTGCTTATATTTAGACAATCTCTTGAGTAAAGTGACTTAATATTCAATTATTGTCATATCTTATGTTGAGTCATCTAGCTAAAGAAATATATTGTATGAATGTTTTGTATCTTGAAGAAACTAATGACTTTCCTTCAAGAAAGAAAAAGAGTTTATTAATGATACAGGATTTATGAGCAAGAAATTTCAACTTGAAGGACACCTTGATGAAAGATACAATAAACATTCCTTTGCAAACAAATAAGGAGAGAGATTTTCTTCAGCCAAGGGTGTAAAGAATCTAAAAGGTATTTGGCTTGAAGAATGCTAAATACACTGGTAATCTAAACTCTTCTCTTGTGAGTTAGTTGAGCAAAATCAATAATCTGAAATTATATGGTAGCATAATTAAACCTTTAATTGCTGATCATCTTGATATCATGCTTCATTCTCATGCTAGTGATGATTGTTTCATGGTGTGATTAAATTGAAGTTTACTTTTTCCTATATAATGCATAACCATGAAATACACAAGTTTATGCCTCAAATCTCTAATTCAAAATAACTTGTGATAAGCTATGAATCATTGGGCATAATGAAAATGCTGTTTGCATGATATATATTTATATGCAGCATATTAGATTAATTCTTTATTCTGTTCTTTCATGTAACTACTTGAAAATAACAAAAAGAGAGAGAGGTAAAGAAAAGAAAATGGATATTATTCAAGAGAAGTAAAATCTAAGTAAAGGCAAATACTTCAATCTTAAGGAAAAGCAAAACAAGCATAATACATTCGGCACATTTGTGAGACTAATATGAACATTCCTTTGGAAGAGATAAAATCCGTAATTAATTACAGAAAAAGGTTGAAGTGAACATTTTAAACCTTCTATATTGCTCATCATAGGGATGGTGCCAATGGGGAGGCTAGTGGTAGTACCCGGCACTATTTGACCCAACTATTCGGTGCAGGGCATATTAGGGACGGCACAAGAGGGAGGCTAGTGGTAGTACCTCGTGCCCCTTCCAACTCCACCGGATAGGGAGCAAATAGAATATAGAGCATAGAAAAGTAAAACCGAAAAATAAATGAAGATAATCAAAATGTTCATTGAATGGTTAAAGAAAGAAATTAAAAATTTGGGGAATGAATGATAAATAAATAAAAATATATAAGAAGGTTGTGAAAAATCAAATGAAGTTTGAATCACTTGAAAACACACCTTAAGGATAAAATCAGTGCTAAATTGTATTTAAATAAAGAAAATTTTATTTGAAAAGAATTGATTTTGATCCATGACATGCTTGTTATGTTTTGCATATTTTGAATTATGTGTTTTCAATATTCAAATAGCAAAGATCTTTCCTAGATATAACTTGTAATGCTTCATGCCTATAAATTTTGATTGAAACATGTTATTACCAACAACAACATCATTTTGTTTTAATGAATATATTTTGAAAAATAAAAAAAAAATTTATTTGAATTTGCAAATTAGGCAAAATGGATTGATTCTGACATATCTTTTATCTTGCCTAACATTAGTACATAATATCCTCCAATTTGTACCAAAATTCAATATGAATTACAAAGATTCTGGATGTGCTCTAATGTTCTTGAAATATGTGTCTTCAATCTTAATAATTTAAGATGAGCTACAATGTAGAAGATGCATATCTCAAATTATAATCCTGAAAGGCTCCTTGAAAATTTTTATGAAATTCAGAATCTGATGTTGTATAAAAGCTTAAACTTAATTTAAAAATGCCTCTATCATTGTATTTTTGTAACCTTCATTATATGCTTCAATGATTGCATCATTTTGGGGAATAACTCAATATGAATTTCTAGATAAAATTACAGCTTAAGAAAAATAGAATAATTCTGATGCCTTGATTGCTTGCCCTGATACGCATCTGAAACATATCATTTCTTATCTTCAAAGTGTACTAATATTGGTCTGAATGATGTGTCTTTTGATGATCTTGATTGCAAACAAATATTTTTTTTAATATATGATTTTATTTTGATATTGAAAAGATTTATTGTGCTTCATATATACATTGCTGAAAAACCTTGATTAAGAAATTGAGTTCTATAAATACATATACTTCAATGGTCATCTATATATTTTTTTTTTCTCTCCTACATTGTTAAAGACTTTCATCAAAATATATATGTATATATATTATTAAAAGAGTGATTGCTATAAATTTTGAATAACTCTAGATCACTCTACATTCTTGATATCATAAAGTTTCAGTTTTATTCACGTTTATCATTAAAATCTGAAATTCAACAAAAGAAAAGAAAGTTTAAAAGAAAATGCATCTTTTGAGGGGGAGCTTTAAATACCAATCTCTTTATTGAAAATTATCTTCAAACTCTAAACTCTCAAATGGAATGATTAATTGAGGGGGAGAAAGAAAATTTCAGAGGGAGAGATCATATAGAACTTAATCATGTAAATTCACAACTAAAGATGAGAGAAAGAATATCAAATGTAAAGTGGTATTAAACTCTGTGCTTCATTGAATATCTTTTGAAAGTTGGATTTTCATCTGTACTTAATTGGTAAATCACTTGTTTTGAAAACTAAGTGAAAAGGATTCCATTTGTCTTAGAATTGGAAATTTACTTTGGAATCTACTAATGAGCTCTTATTGGCTTGCACTTTAGCGTTTCAATCATGAGCCAATTCATTTTAATTGATTTTGATGTTATGATCTTTAAAGGAGTAAAAGAAAGTCCTTAAGAGAGCTCTAAAAGAACTTTCAAAGCCTTGAATTTTATGTATCCTACACTACATAAATTCATGTTTTGGTATCTATGCCCCAATACTTTTATTTGGATTTTCATCCGTGCCTTTCTTTGAATATTATTCTTGATACTCCTTGAAATAACTTGAAAAAGATTCCATCTACACTTGATTTCAAAACTATCTTTGGAATCTACATTTAGAGATCACTTCTGGCTTACATTCTAAATATCTCATTCCTAAAGCCAAACACATAGAAATAAGATATCATTTTATTAGGGATCATGTGCAAAATGGAAACATATGAGCATATATGTACTGAAAAACAATTAGCTCACATATTCACAAAACCCTTGAGTGAAGATAGAGTCTGCACGCTAAGGAGGAAATTAGGCATATGTGATCCTTTTTATTGAAGAGATATAAAAGGAAGCAAGCAATCTCATGATACATTCCTCCCATTTCTAAAAACCCATGAAACATGAGTCAAACTTGTTATCTATAGATTCCTTACTCATGTATCATTGTCCCATAAAGAGTTTATAAGGATTGGAAGCAAGGAAAACATTTTAGAAGCAAAACGGAAGAGAAAAGAAAAATTCTGCACTTGGGTCAACCCAACCCAGAATAGGGTCGACCCAACATTGAGTCGACCAAACGTCGGGACCCCACTGTTAAAAGGGGGACCCGTGAGCTATCTAGGGCACTGTTTACCCTTTGTCCTCTTCCGAAAACTCTATTTCCCACTCTCAATTAGAGTCTCCCTAGGCTGATCTTAGCATCTATATTTAGAGCCTAGGCTAGAAATCTAGTTCTCGTATGTATCTTGCCTTTTCTCATATATATCTTGCTTTTTCCCTTATGAATCTTGTCTTTCCCTTATATCTTTAAATCTTGATTGTGGAACATTGTACTTTTCATCATTTTGAGCATTAATATATGAAAATGTTCCTATTTTGATCAATGAAGTCTGAAGTTTGTTCTTTATTGCATCTTTTCCCATATATATGTTTTTTGATGATAACAAAAAGGGGGAGAAGAGAAGGAAAGAGTATATAAAGGAGAAGAGAAGAAAAGAGTATATAAAAGAGAAGAGAAGGAAAGAGTATATAAAGGGAGAAGAGGAAAGAGTATATAAAGGAGAAGAGAAGGAAAGAGTATATAAAAGAGAAGAGAAGGAAAGAGTATATAAAGGGAGAAGAAAAGAGTATATAAAGGGGGAGACGAAAAGATAGAGTATTCACTCTAAGAAAAGAAAGAGTATTTCATTTGAGAAGAAAGAGTATTACTTTTGTGAGAAAGAGTGAGTAAAGAAGTTATGAAAAGAAAAGAGAAATAAATGGGCAAACAAATTGAAAATCATATAAGAAAGCTTACATATCTAAGGGGGAGCAATTTGTAACAATGAAAATCATCAAATCAAAAATTTCTATCATAATTCAGAATTTGGCACATATAAATTCAGAATTTGGCACGCTCCTCTCGCACCCCGATACATAAGCTGAAACTCATAAATTTTTGAAGTTTCATTGCTAATGAATTATAAATGAAAGGGGGAGCCATTCAAAAAGTCAAATTGGCAACTTTTGGATGATAAAGGGGGAGATTTCACAAGTATATATGAAAAGCTGAAATTCAGAAATTTAATCCCTCTTATAAACTGATTTTAAAGACAAGTATCAATAGGCTTATACTCTTTATTTTGTAATCATCAAAAAGGGGGAGATTGAGGATGATAGTGTTATTTTGATGATTAACAAACAATTATCCAAAGCATGCTATAAGTTAAATTGATACTTCATTTATAAGTTCATTACTCTCAGTACATATGCTTAATTGAAAATATATATATGATCTTGTTCATTTGGATGGATCTAATCTTGAGAATGCAGCAAAGTGTGGATTGAGTCGACCCAAAGATTGTTTGAGTCGACCCCGGCACATCAAGAAATCATTTGGCACACTCCTGCAAAAATGGCACAGATGAACAGTTGGTTGGGTCGACCCAAGGTAAGCATGAGTCGACCCAAACTTCAAGAACCTCAAAACATGAAGGAAAAATGGTTTTCTGGATTTACTGAGAGGGTCGACCCAAGATGAAGTTGAGTCGACCCAAGCTTGAGTCGACCCAAAGAAAGGTTGAGTCGACCCAAGTGAAGAAAGGCTGAAATTCAAGGCTCTGAATTTTCTGAAGCTGACCTTGGGTCGACCCAATAAAAATGTTGAGCTGACCCAAGGTTTGAGTCGACCCAAAGAAAGGTTGGGTCGACCCAAGGCAACAGAAGGCTGAATTTCAAGTTTCTGTGTTTTCTGAGAGGGTCGACCCAAGGAATGTTTGAGTCGACCCAAGTGAAGGTTGGGTCGACCCAAGGACAGGTTGAGCCGACCCAAACACGGGCTGAACATAACGGCTAGTTGTGCAGAAATGCTTTTTGGACTCCCAACGGCTATAAACGGCTAGTTTCTTCAATCCAACGGTCAGAAAGGACTATTTGGAGGTTGGAGAAGTATTTAAGAGGGAGTATTCATCAGAGGAAGCAAGCTTTGGGGAAAATACATCAAGTGCATTCAAGAGAGAACCCTAGCAAGACAAGCTTCATCAAGAGCTTCATTCAAGAATCAAAGAAAGGGATTGAGCAGATTCAAAGAGGCATTAAGAGCTCCTTCCCCCATTGAAGAGTGAAGCTTCCTTGACCAAGAAGAGCAAAGCGACTTCAAAGCGATAATTTCTTTCTAACTCTTCTTGTTGTTCATATTGCTTTATATGCTCATCTAGGAGTTTAAATCTTTTCTTTTCATTTATTTAAACACTTTGTAAAGGTTCGTTGGTAAGCCCGCAAAACCAACAAAGGTTCGTTGGTAAGCCCGCAAAACCAACAAAGGTTTTTGGTGAACCCGGAAAACCAAAGTTGTATAGGTTCGTTGGTGAGCCCGCAAAACCAACAAAGGTTTTTGGTGAACCCGGAAAACCAAAGTTGTATAGGTTCGTTGGTGAGCCCGCAAAACCAACAAAGGTTTTTGGTGAACCCGGAAAACCAAAGTTGTATAGGTTCGTTGGTGAGCCCGCAAAACCAACAAGGTTCTTGGTGAGCCCGGAAAATCAAGTGTATAGGTTCGTTGGTGAGCCCGTAAAACCAACAAGGTTTTTGGATTGTGAGCCCGGAAAATAATCCAACTGTAATCCGCAAGATTATAGTGAATTCCCAAGGGTACGCTTGGGGAGTGGACGTAGGTGCTAAGGAGAGCACCGAACCACTATATATTGGTGTGTTTGCATTGTGTTTGTGCTTTCATTTTCTTTTGCTTTATCTTCTCTTCTTGCATTAGATTAACTCACTTAAATAACCTAAGAGAGCATCCATCGCACTTAATTAAGAAAGTTTTAAAAGTACCAAAAATTTAGAAGAAACCAATTCACCCCCCCCCCCTCTTGGATTGTCACCTTGGGCAACATTTTTGAACTGAATTTTTGGTTTTTAGAGAGAAAATCTGTCAATTTGTTCTTGAGTTGGATTCGACTAATCTCCGAATATCCCTTGAATAGATTCTGGAGATTACTCCATTAGGAGCCCCAACAGAGAGATAATGAGCCTCGAGGTACCAAATCCACTAAGAACAAATTATGTTTTAATTTTCATTTTGATTCCTTTTATGTTGATTCCATTTACATATCTATTAAATATTTCTCCCCCTTTTTGTCATCGTATCAAAAAGGAGGTAATCAGAACACACAATCAATCATAGATCAAATGGCACAGAATTGCAGAAAATATGGCTACTCATTGTATTGATTTGTATGTAAATATATTTGAGAATACAATAAGTAAAGCAAAACAATACATGTCAACACAAAAGCAGCTAAGGTCTCCTCGAGGATGTAACTCCTCCTCTCGAGGATGTACCTCCTCCTCTCGAGGATGTGTCTCCTCCTCTCGAGGATGTGGCTCCTCCTCTCAATCTGTTCTGCTCCATGAGGAGGGTGACCGCATCTGTAACATGCCCGAGCTGAGAGATAATGGACGAAGTGGCCCTGCTATGTGTAGTGGAGAGCTCGGTCACCGACTTCTGAAGTGCGTCCAACTTGTCGATGAGCACATTCGACAAGCGCTCGGCCCCCTGAGTAGTGGTGCTCATGTCCTTCCGGACGTCATCGCGCATCGTCCGAGTGGTGCTCGTGACCTCGCTCATACTGGAGAACTGGGCCTGGATCAAGCTCCGGACATTGTAGATCTCTTCCCGTACATGGGCCGTCATGTCTGTCACGGCTGTCAAGGAAGGGACCAACTCAGAAGATGTGGGTGCAGGAGAGGGAGCAGGCACTGAACCTCGGAGCTCCCTAAGCAGATCATCTCGCAGGTCTCGGACAATCTCCTGCCGCAACTCCAGGAGCTGCTCAGGAGCGATCCGGACCTCCATGGGTGGTGGAGCTGAGGAGGAGGGTCCGGCTGAGGTGGTAGGAGCAGAAGTGGAGGGAAAGTCAGGATAGTCAGAATCTGGCTCAGGACTAGGGGAATGTCTGGTGGTATGTGTGGAGGTGGAAGACTTCCTAACCCAGGTCCCCTCTACCTTCCGAAACCCCATCCTATGTAGGGTCCCCGGACGCATGCGATCTGTCCATCACAATGTGCGAGAGGGTTCCCCCTCAGGAATAGGGATCTCGGCCTCCCTAAAGATAAGGGTGAACAACATGCCATAGGGGAGGGTGAGCCTAGGTCTATCTAGTGGCTCACATAGGTATCTATATATCATCTTGGGAAAGTTTATGGGGGTATCCTGGAGAAAGTAGTACATGAGGGCTAGGTCCCTCTCAGACACAAAGTCGAACCGTCCGGTCTTTGGGAACAAAGACCGAGAAATGATGCTCAAGAGGAGCCGCATCTCAACTGAAAGTGAGCTGGCGGACACCTCATCTAAAGGGGACTGGGGTGGATGCCCTTAGAATGGCCGTAAGGGCCTCAGTCCTATCTTCGGGGTGTGTGGGAGCCACCCCTAACTGTGGAAGGTGGACGATTTGGGCTATGAAATCCTCAGAAATAAACAGTGGGACACCGGCTATGGTTCCCTCTATTCCCCCATCCCCCCTATGGACAGTACCATAGAACTCTCTAATCAGGCCAGGATATGTGGGGAGGTCTAGGGAACAAAAGTACTCTAAACCCTGGGCCCTAAGTCTATCTCCTATAGTGAAGCCCTCCCGGGAGAGATAGTCGAAATCGACGTATCTCCCGGTGAAGACCGCCTTCCCGGCACACGGCCTCGAGGGAACGGCCCTCGGCGGGGAACGAGCCGGAGGTTGTGGCCTCACGGGGTCGTTCCGAGCCTTGGAACGCCGCTCGGCACCGGTCGCGGAATGGGGCCTCTTCTGGCTTGGGACAGTGGCTTTGCGAGGCATGGTTGACCTAGAATGGGATGAGAAACCTAATGGACTATGAAAGATCGACGGAAAAAGACCTAGGGGCGGCCGGAGACGATCTAGGAGTCGGCTCTAGGGTTTTGAACAGTGGCGGCGGTGAAAATAAGTGTTTTCTAAACGATGGAGTTAGGGTTAAAAAGTCGGATCCCGACTGCGAGTCGACTCCACTGAGTCGCGAGTCGACTCGACCTCGAGTTGACTCCAAAATATGCGCGAGTCGACTCTCCTTATGCTCCTGTTTACCTCGAGTCGACTCCCGACTGTATGCGAGTCGACTCCCCCTCTGCTGCCATCGTTCTCGAGTCGACTCCCGTAAATGTGCGAGTCGACTCTCCCTTACGAGCCGACTCTGAAACTTGCTCGAGTCGTCTCGAACCCTGGCACGCACCTAAAAATCATGCTATGTTCGTGCCGTATGAGGGAAAATCACTAAGTTATGATCTGATTTGATGATCATTGTAAAGAAACTCTAAATTAACCATGATCTAATCATCAAAATCAATGAACTAGTGGAAAATACCACTAGGATGGATCAATCACTCCTAATCCCCTCCTAAGCACACTAAATCTCTCTTCACTTAGGGGTTTTGTAAAAATGTCAGCTAATTGATCATCAGTGCAAACAAATTGTAGTGTCACATCACCATTCAGTACATGATCTCTTATGAAGTGATGTCTTATCTCAATATGTTTAGTTCTTGAATGCTGAATTGGATTTTTAGTTAGATTAATGGCATTTGTATTATCACAATTAATGGGTATTTTATCTTGTTTAATGCCATAATCTTCTAATTGTTGTTTGATCCATAAGATTTGAGCACAACAACTCCCGGCTGCAACATATTCAGCTTCAGCAGTAGATAATGCAACCGAGTTTTGTTTCTTGCTAAACCATGAGATTAAGTTTTCTCCTAGGAATTGACATGACCCGCTGGTGCTTTTTCTATCAAGTTTAATCCAGCAAAGTCTGAATCTGTATATCCTATTAAGTTCAGGCTAGATTCTTTAGAATACCATAAACCTATATTCTTAGTTCCTATTAGGTATTTAAAGATTCTCTTAACTGCAATTAGATGTGATTCCTTAGGATTAGACTGATATCTAGCACACATGCAAACACTAAACATGATATCAGGTCTACTTGCAGTAAGATACAATAAAGATCCTATCATACCTCTATATAGTTTCTGATCTACAGATTTACCTGATTCATCTTGGTCTAATTTGCATGATGAGCTCATGGGGGTGCTGATTGACTTGTTTCCCTCCATATCAAACTTCTTAAGCATCTCCTTGATGTATTTGGCTTGATTGATGAAGATGCCCCCTTCAGATTGTTTGATTTGAAGCCCGAGGAAGTAATTCAGCTCTTCCATCATGCTCATCTCAAATTCACTCTGCATCAAGTCAGCAAATTCTTCGCAGAGGCGATTGTTAGTAGCACCGAAAATAATAATCATCAACATAAATCTGCACTAACAACATATCTTTGTTTTGCTTTTTCAGAAATAGTGTTGTATCTACATTACCCCTAGAGAATTCATGTTCTAACAGAAATTTGCTAAGCCTCTCATACTATGCTCTAGGTGCTTGTTTCAAACCATAGAGTGCTTTGTTCAATTTATATACATGATTAGGGTATTGATGATTTTCAAAACTAGGAGGTTATTCTACATATACCTCCCTCATTAATATACCCATTTAAAAATGCACTTTTTACATCCATTTGAAATAGTTTGAAGTCCTTAGAGCATGCATATGCTAATAATAATCTAATAGGCCTCAAGTTAGCTACAGGAGCAAAGGTTCATCAAAATCTATACCTTCTTCTTGATTATATCCCTTTGCTACTAGTCTAGCCTTATTCCTTATTACAATTCCATTTCATCAAGTTTATTTTTATAAATCCATTTGGTACCTATAATGGATATTCAGAAGGTCTTTCGACTAGATTCCATACCTTGTTTCTAATAAATTGGTTTAATTCTTCTTGCATTGCATTTATCCAATTTACATCTTTTTCAGCTTCTTCTATGTGTTGGGCTCAAAATGTGAAACGAAAGCTAGATGAGTGTTTAAGTTCCTAAGGGATGCTCTTGTTCCTAACGGGTTGAGATGGATCCATCTAGAATTAATCCTTAGGATGCCCGTGAGCAAACCTCCAAGCCTTAGTTAGCCCATGATCTACTATAGCCTCTTGGCTTGATGATGCATCTACAATTAATTTTTGATTATTATCTTGTAATGTCATCTCATCTATCTTTTCTTCAAGAATTTCAGAATCATCATCAAAGTTAACTCTCTTGCTAGAAGAAATATCACTAGAATCATCGAAGACAACATGTATGGATTCTTCTATAACTAGGGGTCCTTTTATTAAAGACTCTATATGCTTTACTAGTTGTAGAGTACCCTAAGAATATGCCCTCATCAGATTTAGAATCAAATTTTCCCAGATTATCTTTTCCATTATTATGAACAAAACACCTACATCCAAAGATATGAAAATAGTTTACCTTTGGTTTTCTGTTTTTCCAAAAATTCATAAGGTGTTTTCTTTATAATAGGTCTCAATAAAACTCTATTTAGTATATGACAGGAAGTATTAATGGCTTCTCCCCAAAAGTACTTAGGGAGGTTACTTTCACATAACATAGTTCTAGCCATTTCCTCTAGAGTTCTATTTTTCCTCTCCACAACTCCATTTTGTTGTGGTG